>NC_134488.1:33093862-33192139 GCF_040206685.1 Ascaphus truei | reverse complement strand
CGGGAGAGAGGGGGGGTGTCTGTGGGCATGTGCGGAGAGAGGGGGGGTGTCTGTGGGCATGTGCGGGAGAGAGGGGGGTGTCTGTGGGCATGTGCGGGAGAGAGGGGGGGTGTCTGTGGGCATGTGCGGGAGAGAGGGGGGTGTCTGTGGGCATGTGCGGAGAGAGGGGGGTGTCTGTGGGCATGTGCGGGAGAGAGGGGGGGTGTCTGTGGGCATGTGCGGGAGAGAGGGGGGGTGTCTGTGGCATGTGCGGGAGAGAGGGGGGTGTCTGTGGGCATGTGCGGGAGAGAGGGGGGTGTCTGTGGGCATGTGCGGGAGAGAGGGGGGGTGTCTGTGGGCATGTGCGGGAGAGAGGGGGGGTGTCTGTGGGCATGTGCGGGAGAGAGGGGGGGTGTCTGTGGGCATGTGCGGGAGAGAGGGGGGGTGTCTGTGGGCATGTGCGGGAGAGAGGGGGGGTGTCTGTGGGCATGTGCGGAGAGAGGGGGGTGTCTGTGGGCATGTGCGGGAGAGAGGGGCATGTCTGGGAGTTTGTGGAGGGGACGGGGAAGTCCATGCCCGGTTCCCGCCCGTCCCTCACCCCTCATCCGGGTTTTCTGCAGGTTACTGCGCAGGATTTGCCGGATCTCTTCCTCCTTCCCTTTGGTCAGCGCCGGGATGATGCGTTCAGAGGGTTTGGGTTTGGGTTTAATGTTCCTAGTGAGAGATGAGAGCTACAGACCCCAAAACTCACCCTTCCACACCCTCTCCTCACCGACCCCGAGAAGTACACCCCCCTCCCCTCACCATTTGATAACTCCCTCCTCTCCATGTCCCCTCTTCTCCCCCCCATGTCCCCTCTTCTCCCCCCCATGTCCCCTCTTCCCCCCCCCCCATGTCCCCCTCTCTCCCCCCCACCATGTCCCTCTTCCCCCCATGTTCCCTCTTCCCCCCATGTTCCCTCTTCCCCCCCATGTCCCCTCTTCCCCCCCATGTCCCCTCTTCCCCCCCATGTCCCCTCTTCCCCCCCATGTCCCCTCTTCCCCGCCCCCTCTTCCCGCCCCCGCCCCTCTTCCCGCCCCTCTTCCCCGCACCCCCTCTTCCGCCCCGCCCCTCTTCCCGCCCCGCGTCCCCTCTTCCCCGCCCCGCGTCCCCTCTTCCCCGCCCCCTCTTCCCCGCCCCGCGTCCCCTCTTCCCCGCCCCGCGTCCCCTCTTCCCCGCCCCGCGTCCCCTCTTTCCCGCCCCGCGTCCCCTCTTTCCCGCCCCGCGTCCCCTCTTCCCCGCCCCGCGTCCCCTCTTTCCCGCCCCGCGTCCCCTCTTCCCGCCCCGCGTCCCCTCTTCCCGCCCCGTGCCCCCTCTCCCGCCCCCTCTCCCCCCCCGTGCCCCCTCTCCCCCGCCCCGTGCCCCCTCTCCCCCGCCCCGTGCCCCCTCTCCCCCGCCCCGTGCCCCCTCTCCCCGCCCCGTGTCCCCTCTCCCCGTGTCCCCTCTCCCCCGCCCCGTGTCCCCACTCCCCCGCCCCGTGTCCCCTCTCCCCCGCCCCGTGTCCCCTCTCCCCCGCCCCGTGCCCCCACTCCGTGCCCCCACTCCCCCGCCCCGTGCCCCTCTCCCCCGCCCCGTGTCCCCTCTCCCCCGCCCCGTGCCCTCTCCCCCGCCCCGTGCCCCCTCCCCCGCCCCGTGCCCCCTCTCCCCCGCCCCTCTCCCCGTGCCCCCTCTCCCCCGCCCCGTGCCCCCTCTCCCCCGCCCCGTGCCCCTCTCCCCCGCCCCGTGCCCCCTCTCCCCTGCCCCGTGCCCCCTCTCCCCGCCCCGTGTCCCCTCTCCCCCGCCCCGTGTCCCCTCTCCCCCGCCCCGTGCCCCCACTCCCCCGCCCCCACTCCGTGCCCCCACTCCCCCGCCCCGTGTCCCCTCTCCCCCGCCCCGTGTCCCCTCTCCCCCGCCCCGTGTCCCCTCTCCCCCGCCCCGTGCCCTCTCCCCCGCCCCCTCTCCCCGCCCCGTGCCCCTCTCCCCCGCCCCGTGCCCCCTCTCCCCGCCCCCTCTCCCCCGCCCCGTGCCCCTCTCCCCCGCCCCGTGCCCCCTCTCCCCCCGCCCCGTGCCCCCTCTCCCCCGCCCCGTGTCCCCTCTCCCCCGCCCCGTGCCCTCTCCCCCGCCCCGTGTCCCCTCTCCCCGCCCCGTGTCCCTCTCCCCCGCCCCGTGTCCCCTCTCCCCCGCCCCGTGTCCCCTCTCCCCCGCCCCGTGTCCCCTCTCCCCCGCCCCGTGTCCCCTCTCCCCCGCCCCGTGTCCCCACTCCCCCGCCCCTCTCCCCCGCCCCGTGTCCCCTCTCCCCGCCCCGTGCCCCCTCTCCCCCGCCCCGTGCCCCCTCTCCCCCGCCCCGTGTCCCCTCTCCCCCGCCCCGTGTCCCCTCTCCCCCGCCCCGTGCCCCCACTCCCCCGCCCCGTGCCCCCACTCCGTGCCCCCACTCCCCCGCCCCGTGTCCCCTCTCCCCCGCCCCGTGTCCCCTCTCCCCCGCCCCGTGTCCCTCTCCCCCGCCCCGTGCCCTCTCCCCCCGCCCCTCTCCCCCGCCCCGTGCCCCTCTCCCCCGCCCCGTGTCCCCTCTCCCCCGCCCCGTGTCCCCTCTCCCCCGCCCCGTGCCCTTTCCCCCGCCCCGTGTCCCCTCTCCCCCGCCCCGTGTCCCCTCTCCCCCGCCCCGTGTCCCCTCTCCCCCGCCCCGTGTCCCCTCTCCCCCGCCCCGTGTCCCCTCTCCCCCGCCCCGTGCCCCCTCTCCCCCGCCCCCTCTCCCCGTGCCCCCTCTCCCCCGCCCCCTCTCCCCGTGCCCCCTCTCCCCCGCCCCCTCTCCCCGTGCCCCCTCTCCCCCGCCCCGTGCCCCCTCTCCCCCGCCCCGTGCCCCCTCTCCCCCGCCCCGTGTCCCCTCTCCCCCGCCCCGTGTCCCCTCTCCCCCGCCCCGTGCCCCCACTCCCCCGCCCCGTGCCCCCACTCCGTGCCCCCACTCCCCCGCCCCGTGTCCCCTCTCCCCCGCCCCGTGTCCCCTCTCCCCCGCCCCGTGTCCCCTCTCCCCCGCCCCGTGCCCTCTCCCCCGCCCCCTCTCCCCCGCCCCGTGCCCCTCTCCCCCGCCGTGCCCCCTCTCCCCCGCCCCGTGCCCTCTCCCCCGCCCCCTCTCCCCCGCCCCGTGCCCCTCTCCCCCGCCCCGTGCCCCCTCTCCCCCGCCCCGTGCCCCCTCTCCCCCGCCCCGTGCCCTCTCCCCCGCCCCGTGTCCCCTCTCCCCCCGCCCCCTCTCCCCGTGCCCCCTCTCCCCCGCCCCCTCTCCCCGTGCCCCCTCTCCCCCGCCCCGTGCCCCCTCTCCCCCGCCCCGTGCCCCCTCTCCCCCGCCCCGTGTCCCCTCTCCCCCGCCCCGTGTCCCCTCTCCCCCGCCCCGTGCCCCCACTCCCCCGCCCCGTGCCCCCACTCCGTGCCCCCACTCCCCCGCCCCGTGTCCCCTCTCCCCCGCCCCGTGTCCCCTCTCCCCCGCCCCGTGTCCCCTCTCCCCCGCCCCGTGCCCTCTCCCCCGCCCCCCTCTCCCCCGCCCCGTGCCCCCTCTCCCCCGCCCCGTGCCCTCTCCCCCCGCCCCCCTCTCCCCCGCCCCGTGCCCCCTCTCCCCCCGCCCCGTGCCCCCTCTCCCCCGCCCCGTGCCCTCTCCCCCGCCCCGTGTCCCCTCTCCCCCGCCCCGTGTCCCCTCTCCCCCGCCCCGTGTCCCCTCTCCCCCGCCCCGTGTCCCCTCTCCCCCGCCCCGTGTCCCCTCTCCCCCGCCCCGTGTCCCCTCTCCCCCGCCCCGTGTCCCCTCTCCCCCGCCCCGTGTCCCCACTCCCCCCGCCCCGTGCCCCCTCTCCCCCGCCCCGTGCCCCCTCTCCCCCGCCCCGTGTCCCCTCTCCCCCGCCCCGTGTCCCCCCTCCCCCGCCCCGTGTCCCCCCTCCCCCGCCCCGTGCCCCCTCTCCCCGCCCCGTGCCCCCTCTCCCCCGCCCCGTGTCCCCCCTCCCCCGCCCCGTGCCCCCCCTCCCCCGCCCCGTGCCCCCTCTCCCCCGCCCCGTGCCCCCTCTCCCCCGCCCCGTGCCCCCTCTCCCCCGCCCCGTGCCCCCCCTCCCCCGCCCCGTGCCCCCCCTCCCCCGCCCCGTGCCCCCCCTCCCCCGCCCCGTGCCCCCCTCCCCCGCCCCGTGCCCCCCCTCCCCCGCCCGTGCCCCCCTCCCCCGCACACTCACTGCATGGACACGGTAGACACTGTGGATGGGATCTTCCCGATGCCCCCGCCCCGTGTCCCCTCTCCCCCGCCCCCTCTCCGTGCCCCCTCTCCCCGCCCCGTGCCCCCCCTCCCCCGCCCCGTGCCCCCCCTCCCCCCGCCCCCGTGCCCCCTCTCCCCCGCCCCCTCTCCGTGCCCCCCCTCCCCCGCCCCGTGCCCCCCCTCCCCGCCCCGTGCCCCCTCTCCCCGCCCCCTCTCCGTGCCCCCCCCTCCCCCGCCCCGTGCCCCCCCTCCCCCGCCCCGTGCCCCCTCTCCCCCGCCCCGTGCCCCCCCTCCCCCGCCCCGTGTCCCCTCTCCCCCGCCCCGTGTCCCCTCTCCCCCGCCCCGTGTCCCCTCTCCCTCCCCCCGCCCCGTGTCCCTCTCCCCCGCCCCGTGTCCCCTCTCCGCCCCCCCGCCCCGTGCTCCCCCCCCCCCCCTCCCCTCCCCCGCCCCCGTGTCCCCACTCCCCCGCCCCGTGCCCCCTCTCCCCCGCCCCGTGCCCCCTCTCCCCCGCCCCGTGTCCCCTCTCCCCCGCCCGTGTCCCCCCTCCCCGCCCCGTGTCCCCCTCCCCGCCCCGTGCCCCTCTCCCCCGCCCCGTGCCCCTCTCCCCCGCCCCGTGTCCCCCCTCCCCGCCCCGTGCCCCCCTCCCCCGCCCCGTGCCCCCTCCTCCCCGCCCCGTGCCCCCTCTCCCCGCCCCGTGCCCCTCTCCCCCGCCCCGTGCCCCCCTCCCCCGCCCCGTGCCCCCCTCCCCGCCCGTGCCCCCCCTCCCCGCCCCGTGCCCCCCCTCCCCCGCCCCGTGCCCCCCCTCCCCCGCCCCGTGCCCCCCCTCCCCCGCCCCGTGCCCCCCCCTCCCCCCGCACACTCACTGCATGGACACGGTAGACACTGTGGATGGATCTTCCCGATGCCCCCGGCCCCGTGTCCCCTCTCCCCCGCCCCCTCTCCGTGCCCCCTCTCCCCCCGCCCCGTGCCCCCCCTCCCCCGCCCCGTGCCCCCCCTCCCCCGCCCCGTGCCCCCTCTCCCCCGCCCCCTCTCCGTGCCCCCCCTCCCCGCCCGTGCCCCCCCTCCCCCGCCCCGTGCCCCCTCTCCCCGCCCCCTCTCCGTGCCCCCCTCCCCCGCCCGTGCCCCCCCTCCCCCGCCCCGTGCCCCCTCTCCCCCGCCCCGTGCCCCCCCTCCCCCGCCCCGTGCCCCCCCTCCCCCGCCCCGTGCCCCCCCTCCCCCCGCCCCCGCGCCCCCTCTCCCCCGCACACTCACTGCATGGACACGGTAGACACTGTGGATGGGATCTTCCCGATGCCCCGGCCTCCGCCAGCTCGATGGCCTGTTTCATCTCCATCTTGTGGTAGAAGGCGATGAGCTGCGGCTCCGTGGAGCGCTCGCCGGCAATAAGGCACTTCTTCACATACTTCTTATTAAAGCGGTTCAACCTGCCGGGGGGAGAGGGGAATAATGCTCCAACGGTTCCCGTTCTCATAACCCCACGGGGGCAATCCCTCTTAGCTCACAATCTATGCATTGGTGGCACGTGGCAGCGGTGGCGTGACCTACTTGTCCTTCCAGTGGTGGTGGCCGTAGTGGCCACAGATGTCCTCGATGCCGTCAGCAGGTGATCGAGAAACTGTGGGGAGGCAATGAGGAGAGTGTGAAAAGGAGAGGGCGGAGGGAGACGGGGAGGGGGTGGGAGGGGGTGGGAGGGGAGAGACGGGGAGGGGAGAGACGGGGAGGGGAGAGACGGGGAGGGGAGAGACGGGGAGGAGAGAGACGGGGAGGAGAGAGACGGGGAGGAGGGAGACGGGGAGGAGGGAGACGGAGAAGAGGGAGACGGGAGGAGGGAGACGGGGAGGAGGGAGACGGGGAGGAGGGAGACTGGGAGGAGGGAGACGGGCGAGAGAGGGAGGAGACGGGCGAGAGAGGGAGGAGACGGGGGGCACTAGGAACAGTCACCTGAGTGTGGATCTCCTCATTAATGGATCGTTTGCTTTCCTGTTTTTTCTTCACAGCCAATAGCTCAACTAGTGGGCGGATCGTCATCCCCTGAGACAGAGAGAGGGGGCACGTGTGTGACTGGTGTATAAATATACAGGGAAGGAGAGTATCTATATCTATCCATACATACAAAAGACAGAAATGCGCAATGCTACATCCAATGTGACAAAATACATACTGCTGTTTTGGGGTTCTTGAGTTTGCTTGGATATTGTGCACACACACACACACACACACACACACACACACACACACACACACACACACACACACACACACACACACACAATTAAGCTCTTTTTGATCCACTGCTGCGCGCACACACACACACACACACACACACACTTCCCTCAAATCCTTATCTCACTGCCTCAGTGGCAGGAAGGCGGCAACGGGTGATCAGGAAGATGTATAGTGGCACTTGTGCTGGTATGTTTAACTATACTATGAAAGCTTGAACAATATGCTCGGCTAAAGTGGGTAAAGTACTTGCCAACATGCAAATGAGGCCGGCATGGCAAGCAAGGCCTCAAATCCCAAATACGGAACGCCCCAAGAAGCAATGGCCCTCATTCTCCGGAGGCTGGATTGGACCTGGGCATGGCAGCGTTCAGGAGGAAGGCACGAAGGCAGCGGGTGCCGAGAACCCCGGAGGTTAAACTAAAGCGGTTATTCAAACCTAAACCTGGCTGCCTGCAAGCGCCGGACTCTCTCCCAGTGACGCAGCACTGCAAGAACTGGAAAACTAACATGAAAAGATGCAATGGGATATAGTCGGCCTTAGCGAAGAAGAAAAGAGGAAGGCCTCACTGAGCTCAAAAGCAGCAACATATTCTATTACAGAAGTGTGTGTGTATTGTATTAAACATACAGGCAGTCCTCGTTTTACAACGCTTTGTTTTACAACAAATGCTTATCCAACGCTATGCAATGCATACTTATGTTCATTTTTACATGCCAAAACGGCTTATCCAACGCTCTTACGATGCTTTGCAACGTCGTTTATGTGTATGTGTGTGTATATATATATATATATATATATACGCTCTTACGATGCTTTGCAACGTCGTTTATGTGTATGTGTGTATATATATATATATATATATATATATATATATATATATATACACACACATACACAACGTTAAAAAGTGTCGTAAGAGCGTATATATATATATATATATATATAATATTATATTAAACTATATAATATATTATTTATTATGTTATATTATATATATATATATATATATATATATATATATATATATATATATATATATATATAATACAGTATATACACTATATAATTTATGTGTGTGCTGCATATCTTATTGCCTGCATAAAATATTTGGTGTATTTTAGTGTTAAAAATGCCTTCAGGAACGGAACATTTCATTTAAAACAGTGTTCCTATGGGGAAATGTGTTTCGCTTTACAACGTTTCGCTATCCAACGCCATTTTGAGTAACGCATTTTGAGGACTGCTGTATACATATTCTCGACAAGGAATGGGCCCCTGCTATTATCGCCATACTGGCACCAGTAACGAAGAAAAACATATACATACCCAGGAGTTGGGATCTTCTACATGCTTCCCAAAATCCACAAACCAGGAATCCCCGGCAGACCTATTATAACAGGTATGGATACACTCACTGAAAAAATATCAGGCTTAGGTGAGAATATCCTCAGACCTTTAGTCAGAAGCACCAACAGCTTCATACAAGATACCACAGATTTTCTCAATAACCTTAACAACAACCAACCAACTACCATCCAACACACTGCTAGTTACCATGGATGTACAATCCCTTTACAGCAACATCCCCACAAGGATGGTATTGAGGCATGCCTGCATTTCCTCACAACATCTCCCCTGGATCAGAAATACAGCGCTGATGTAATTACCAAACTGAAAGAATACATCGTCACACACAACTACTTCAGCTTCAACAAGGAAATGTACCTACAACTAATGGGGACTGCCATGGGTACCAAGATGGCACCGCAATATGCCAATCTTTTCATGGCAAATCTGGAACAAAGCTTCCCAACTACATGCCCCCACAAACCCTACAAATACATTGATGTTCTTTTCTTGTTGGTAAGGGGAGTGCTGATAATCCTCATAGATATATGTGACGAAAAAAGAAACGACAACATATTGTGCAGCCAATAGGTAATGGACCCATTCTAGTATAGGCAATATGTCTCACTCACAAGTGTAGGGGAAATACAAGCAGAACAGAGACTTTTCTCTCTCTGAATAGAGCTCTTTCTGTTTCCTCCACCTCTAATCTATGGACACGGTTGAATAGACACAGATTAGGCTCTGGATATCTTCTCTGTGATGGTAATACTTCCACTTGCAGTCGTTAGAGAAAGAGAGAACAAAATCACAATAGTGCAATATTGCTAGTCTTATACTATATTAGTGAAAGCACTGTATGTTTGCCTGCCTGGATGTCCGGTGTCCCTAGCGGCAATCTCATTGGTCCCTTGGGCCGCCCCCCCCGCACACCTTTCATTGGCCTCACACACTCACACCACCCCTTGGCCCGCCCCCCACACCTCTCATTGGCCTCACACACTCACACCACCCCCTTGGCCCGCCCCCGCACACCTTTCATTGGCCTCACACACTCACACCACCCCATTGGCCCGCCCCCCACACCTCTCATTGGCCTGAGGCGGAGCGACGGGCCAAAGGTCCACAAAAAAAAAAAAAAAAACACACACACACTGTCACACACACACACACACACACACACACACACACACACACACACACACACACACACACACACACACACACACACACACACACACACACAGTCTCACACACACAGTCTCACACACACAGTCTCACACACACAGTCTCACACACACAGTCTCACACACACAGTCTCACACACACTGTCTCACACACACTGTCTCACACACACTGTCTCACACACACACGCACACACACACACACACTGTCACACACACACACACACACGGGGGGGGTGTTACATACATTAGCGGGGCTCACAGTGTTAGCAGCACATCTCCGCTCTCTTCCCCACCGGTCCCGGAGGCTCCGCCTCTTCCTGTTCCCGCGCTTTCATCCCCCCTCCACGTGGGAGCTGCCGGACGGGTGAGTGAGCGGCCGGACGGGTGAGTGAGCGGTCTTCACGTCCCCTCACCCCCCTTCACCTCCCCTCACTCACTTCCCCTCCACCCGCCCCCCCCCGGCGCCGCTACAGTCAGCGGGGGAGCGGAGTGATCACCTCCCCTCACTCACTTCCCCTCCACCCCCCCCGGCGCCGCTACAGTCAGCGGGGAGCGGAGTGATCACCTCCCCTCACTCACTTCCCCTCCACCCCCCGGCGCCGCTACACTCAGCGGGGGAGCGGAGTGATCACCTCCCTCACTCACTCCCCTCCACCCCCCCCCCGGCGCCGCTACACTCAGCGGGGAGCGGAGTGATCACCTCCCCTCACTCACTTCCCCTCCACCCCCCCGGCGCCGCTACAGTCAGCGGGGGAGCGGCCACAAACACGCTGCCTCCCGCCTCAGATCCACGTGGGAGCTGCCGGACGGGTGAGTGAGCGGCCTTCACCTCCCCTCACCCACCCCTCACTACACTTCCCCTCCCATCCACATCCCCTCCACCCCCCTCCACCTCCCTCCACCTCACCCACCCCTCACTACACTTCCCCTCCCTTCCACCTCCCCTCCACTTCACCCCCCCTTCACCTCACTTCCACCCCCCTTCACCTCACCTCCACCCCCCCCTTAACCTCCCCTCCACCCCCCCTTCACCTCCCCTCCACCCCACCTTCACCCCACCCCCACCTTCACCCCCCTTCACCTTCCCTCACTCCCCCTTACAACCTCCCACCACCTCCCCACCTTCCCAACCACCTCCCCCCTCTTCCCACCACCTCCCCCCCCTTTCCACCGCCCACCCCTTCCCACCTTCCCACCACCTCCCCCCTTCCCACCTTCCCACCCCCTTCCCACCACCTCCCCCCCTTCCACCACCTCCCCCTTCCACCACCTCCCCCCCCTTCCCACCTCCTCCCCCCCCTTCCCACCACCCCCTCCTCCCCCCTTCCCACCACCTCCCCCCTCCTCCCCACTTCCCACCACCTCCCCCCTCTTCCACCACCTCCACTTCCCCTCCTCCATCTCCCCCTTCCCCTCCTCCATCTCCCCCCTTCCCCTCCTCCACCTCCCCCCTTCCCCTCCTCCACCTCCCCCCCCTCCTTCCCCTCCTCCACCTCCCCCCTTCCATTCCTCCACCTCCCCCCTTCCCCTCCTCCACCTCCCCTCCTCACCTCCCCCCTTACCCTCCTCACCTCCCCACTTCCCCTCCTCCCCTCCTCCACCTCCCCCCTTTCCCCATCTCCCCTCTTCTCTCCCCATCTCCCCTCTTCCCCCCTCCACCCCCTTCCACCCCCTTCCCCCCTCCACCCCTCTTTCCCCCCTTTCCCTCCTCCCCACCTTTCCCCCCTTTTCCCCTCCCCCACCTTTACCCCCTTTCCCCCTTCACACCCCTCCCCCTTCACCCTTACCTCCCCCTTCCCCGCCCTTCCCACCACCTCCCCCCCTTCCCACCACCTCCCCCCCGACCCCGACCCACAGCCAGCACTCACTACCCATGCGCCACCCGTACTGAACACCCACCCGCCGCCTCACACCCTAGCAGGACACACGCCTCACATTTTCACATCACTTATGTCACCAAAATATACATTGTACTGTGGTGTGTTTACAATAAACCATTTTTATACAACATCGTATTACATTTTCTTCCATCTTTCTTTTCAACATTATTATCCAACCTTTACAACAAATACTCACCTATTGTTCCACGATTTATAAATAATACTACCTATTACGCATTTACATCCCGGGCAACGCCGGGTCTCTCAGCTAGTATATAATAAACATGTATTGCGATAAATGCAAATGTAAATAAGTGCACTCACATTTTGTGCAAGGGTGACATTCGTGGGAGAGAAATGTAGAAATTCAGATACATTGATGACCTGTTTATAATATGGACAGAGGGTGAAGGAAACCTAAAACAATTCCACGAGTCCCTGAACTCATTCCAGCCATCAATTAAACTCAAAATGGATTATTCGGCATACCTAGTAAACTTTCTAGACACAGCAGTAACACTGAAAGATGGCAAATTACACACATCTGTATACAAGAAACCAACAGACAGATGCAGTTACCTCCACAACTCCAGCTTCCATCCCACTCATGCCAAACAAGGTATCATACACAGCCAGGCTATAAGATACCACCGCATATGCTCTGACACTGAAGACAGGAACAGGCATCTCACAACCCTGACTGAATCGTTCAGACAGAAGGGATACAAACCAAAGACCATTGCCAGAACTATTACATCTGCACTAAAAGCCCCACGAGAACACCTGCTACAATACAGACAGAGAGAACCTACCACACGCATACCACTAGTGGCCACATACAACCCTAGCCTAGAGGGAATACGAAAAATAATCAAAGATCTGCAACCCATGCTGGAAGAGGACGTGACATTAAAAGAAATCTTTCCCAAACCTCCCATTCTTGCGTTCCGGCAACCACCAAACCTCAAACAGAAATGAGTCAACAGAAAACTTCACAACAAACTTAAAGACACTGATAATGGCACAAAACCGTGCAACAACACACGCTGCAAACTCTGCAAACATATATGCCAAGATCCCACAGCCAGTCACAACCATGGAACACTCAATGTTAAAGGATCATACAGCTGCACATCCAGGAACGTTGTGTATATGAGTCAGTGCAACAAATGTGACCAAGGATGCTTCATTGGGGAAACCAGCCAAAAACTTCAAGGCAGAATGGATATGCACAGCCACTCTATACTCCATCACGAAGAAGGAAGATACTGCTCACCTGTGGGACATCATTTCTCACTACCAGATCATTCCATAAATGATTTAAAAATCAAAATCCTCAATGGAATGTTAAAACGCAAGAAGAACGGAAAACATTTGAGCTCAGAATGATAAGACTCTTTGACACCAAAACAAGTGGACTTAATGCAGACATGGGGTTTCTCACACACTATCATACATTTGTTGTAATAGTCCTCCCTGCTATTGTGCCATCCTATACCTCCCGCGCCACCACAGCCCCCCCCCCCCCCAGCATCCTCTTCCCCCTCTGTGCTCCTGTGGATGTACAGCCCCCCATCCATAATTCTCACCTTCCTTATCTCAGTTTTAACACCCTTCCAGTGCCTGTCTGTTCTTTATTCTTCCTTTTTTTTCTTTTCCAATCCCTGTCTAAGTCACAGAAACCTTTGTATATCAGTATCGCTGACCTGAGGAAGAGAGAAACTCTCGAAAGCTTGTCCTATGACATAAATTGTTAGTCCAAATAAAAAATGTATCACCTAATACTGAAGAACTCAATTATTCTGAGATATATATATATATATATATATATATATATATATATATATATATATATATATAATGGACATACACACAAAATAAATATATATTTCTTTTTATTGCGTCACCGTTTCGGCGCTCCTAGTGATTGATCTCTCTGGTCTTGAGAAAGGTCCCCAGGGGGGCCAAGACATTGACGCCATAAAATTGCCCTGTTTGTATATAGGGGGTGCAGTTTGGGGGATTTTTGTACTTGCACAACAGCGTTGTGGTTAACCGCTGCCGCCCGCTATTTTTCCATGTTTTCTCAGTAGCAGTGCCTTCATCCTGCCTCTATATATAGATGTATATGTATGAATAATCATGCTTTAACAATTGTATATTACACTGTGTAAATGAAGTATCTTTTGTGTAAGTGTGACGGTAGGGGGTAACAAGGCTCTCAAATAAAAGGTTAAGCCCATTTTGGTTACTCCTGACTCGTGTATAAGGGTTCAAGAGAGTGAGCTCTTGAGCCCAGTAACAATTAATGGTTCAACTGTACTTTGTGTAATAAAAGTATTTTTACCTTTCCGGGCATGTTAGCGAGCAGGGATTGCTAGGGGATGAGTTTCCGGGCATGTCAGCGAGCAGGGATTGCTAGGGGATGAGTTTCCGGGCACGTCAGCGAGCAGGGATTGCTAGGGGATGAGTTTCCGGGCATGTCAGCGAGCAGGGATTGCTAGGGGATGAGTTTCCGGGCATGTCAGCGAGCAGGGATTGCTAGGGGATGAGTTTCTGGGCATGTCAGCGAGCAGGGATTGCTAGGGGATGAGTTTCCGGGCATGTCAGCGAGCAGGGATTGCTAGGGGATGAGTTTCCGGGCATGTCAGCGAGCAGGGATTGCTAGGGGATGAGTTTCCGGGCACGTCAGCGAGCAGGGATTGCTAGGGTATGAGTTTCTGGGCACGTCAGCGAGCAGGGATTGCTAGGGGATGAGTTTCCGGGCATGTCAGCGAGCAGGGATTGCTAGGGGATGAGTTTCCGGGCACGTCAGCGAGCAGGGATTGCTAGGGGATGAGTTTCCGGGCATGTCAGCGAGCAGGGATTGCTAGGGGATGAGTTTCCGGGCACGTCAGCGAGCAGGGATTGCTAGGGGATGAGTTTCCGGGCACGTCAGCGAGCAGGGATTGCTAGGGGATGAGTTTCCGGGCATGTCAGCGAGCAGGGATTGCTAGGGGATGAGTTTCCGGGCATGTCAGCGAGCAGGGATTGCTAGGGGATGAGTTTCCGGGCATGTCAGCGAGCAGGGATTGCTAGGGGATGAGTTTCCGGGCATGTCAGCGAGCAGGGATTGCTAGGGGATGAGTTTCCGGGCATGTCAGCGAGCAGGGATTGCTAGGGGATGAGTTTCTGGGCACGTCAGCGAGCAGGGATTGCTAGGGGATGAGTTTCCGGGCATGTCAGCGAGCAGGGATTGCTAGGGGATGAGTTTCCGGGCATGTCAGCGAGCAGGGATTGCTAGGGGATGAGTTTCCGGGCACGTCAGCGAGCAGGGATTGCTAGGGTATGAGTTTCTGGGCACGTCAGCGAGCAGGGATTGCTAGGGGATGAGTTTCCGGGCATGTCAGCGAGCAGGGATTGCTAGGGGATGAGTTTCCGGGCACGTCAGCGAGCAGGGATTGCTAGGGGATGAGTTTCCGGGCACGTCAGCGAGCAGGGATTGCTAGGGGATGAGTTTCCGGGCACGTCAGCGAGCAGGGATTGCTAGGGGATGAGTTTCCGGGCACGTCAGCGAGCAGGGATTGCTAGGGGATGAGTTTCCGGGCATGTCAGCGAGCAGGGATTGCTAGGGGATGAGTTTCCGGGCATGTCAGCGAGCAGGGATTGCTAGGGGATGAGTTTCCGGGCATGTCAGCGAGCAGGGATTGCTAGGGGATGAGTTTCCGGGCATGTCAGCGAGCAGGGATTGCTAGGGGATGAGTTTCCGGGCATGTCAGCGAGCAGGGATTGCTAGGGGATGAGTTTCCGGGCATGTCAGCGAGCAGGGATTGCTAGGGGATGAGTTTCCGGGCACGTCAGCGAGCAGGGATTGCTAGGGGATGAGTTTCCGGGCACGTCAGCGAGCAGGGATTGCTAGGGGATGAGTTTCCGGGCATGTCAGCGAGCAGGGATTGCTAGGGGATGAGTTTCCGGGCATGTCAGCGAGCAGGGATTGCTAGGGGATGAGTTTCCGGGCATGTCAGCGAGCAGGGATTGCTAGGGGATGAGTTTCCGGGCATGTCAGCGAGCAGGGATTGCTAGGGGATGAATTTCCGGGCATGTCAGCGAGCAGGGATTGCTAGGGGATGAGTTTCCGGGCACGTCAGCGAGCAGGGATTGCTAGGGGATGAGTTTCCGGGCACGTCAGCGAGCAGGGATTGCTAGGGGATGAGTTTCCGGGCACGTCAGCGAGCAGGGATTGCTAGGAGATGAGTTTCCGGGCACGTCAGCGAGCAGGGATTGCTAGGGGATGAGTTTCCGGGCACGTCAGCGAGCAGGGATTGCTAGGGGATGAGTTTCCGGGCACGTCAGCGAGCAGGGATTGCTAGGGGATGAGTTTCCGGGCACGTCAGCGAGCAGGGATTGCTAGGGGATGAGTTTCCGGGCACGTCAGCGAGCAGGGATTGCTAGGGGATGAGTTTCCGGGCATGTCAGCGAGCAGGGATTGCTAGGGGATGAGTTTCCGGGCACGTCAGCGAGCAGGGATTGCTAGGGGATGAGTTTCCGGGCACGTCAGCGAGCAGGGATTGCTAGGGGATGAGTTTCCGGGCACGTCAGCGAGCAGGGATTGCTAGGGGATGAGTTTCCGGGCATGTCAGCGAGCAGGGATTGCTAGGGGATGAGTTTCCGGGCATGTCAGCGAGCAGGGATTGCTAGGGGATGAGTTTCCGGCCACGTCAGCGAGCAGGGATTGCTAGGGGATGAGTTTCCGGGCACGTCAGCGAGCAGGGATTGCTAGGGGATGAGTTTCCGGGCATGTCAGCGAGCAGGGATTGCTAGGGGATGAGTTTCCGGGCATGTCAGCGAGCAGGGATTGCTAGGGGATGAGTTTCCGGGCACGTCAGCGAGCAGGGATTGCTAGGGGATGAGTTTCAAGGGCACGTCAGCGAGCAGGGATTGATAGGGGATGAGTTTCCGGGCACGTCAGCGAACAGGGATTGATAGGGGATGAGTTTCCGGGCACGTCAGCGAGCAGGGATTGCTAGGGGATGAGTTTCCGGGCATGTCAGCGAGCAGGGATTGCTAGGGGATGAGTTTCCGGGCATGTCAGCGAGCAGGGATTGCTAGGGGATGAGTTTCCGGGCATGTCAGCGAGCAGGGATTGCTAGGGGATGAGTTTCCGGGCATGTCAGCGAGCAGGGATTGCTAGGGGATGAGTTTCCGGGCACGTCAGCGAGCAGGGATTGCTAGGGGATGAGTTTCCGGGCATGTCAGCGAGCAGGGATTGCTAGGGGATGAGTTTCCGGGCACGTCAGCGAGCAGGGATTGCTAGGGGATGAGTTTCCGGGCATGTCAGCGAGCAGGGATTGCTAGGGGATGAGTTTCCGGGCACGTCAGCGAGCAGGGATTGCTAGGGGATGAGTTTCCGGGCATGTCAGCGAGCAGGGATTGCTAGGGGATGAGTTTCCGGGCACGTCAGCGAGCAGGGATTGCTAGGGGATGAGTTTCCGGGCACGTCAGCGAGCAGGGATTGCTAGGGGATGAGTTTCCGGGCACGTCAGCGAGCAGGGATTGCTAGGGGATGAGTTTCCGGGCATGTCAGCGAGCAGGGATTGCTAGGGGATGAGTTTCCGGGCATGTCAGCGAGCAGGGATTGCTAGGGGATGAGTTTCCGGGCATGTCAGCGAGCAGGGATTGCTAGGGGATGAGTTTCCGGGCACGTCAGCGAGCAGGGATTGCTAGGGGATGAGTTTCCGGGCATGTCAGCGAGCAGGGATTGCTAGGGGATGAGTTTCCGGGCATGTCAGCGAGCAGGGATTGCTAGGGGATGAGTTTCCGGGCACGTCAGCGAGCAGGGATTGCTAGGGGATGAGTTTCCGGGCATGTCAGCGAGCAGGGATTGCTAGGGGATGAGTTTCCGGGCATGTCAGCGAGCAGGGATTGCTAGGGGATGAGTTTCCGGGCATGTCAGCGAGCAGGGATTGCTAGGGGATGAGTTTCCGGGCACGTCAGCGAGCAGGGATTGCTAGGGGATGAGTTTCCGGGCATGTCAGCGAGCAGGGATTGCTAGGGGATGAGTTTCCGGGCACGTCAGCGAGCAGGGATTGCTAGGGGATGAGTTTCCGGGCATGTCAGCGAGCAGGGATTGCTAGGGGATGAGTTTCAAGGGGGGGTTTGCGGAGGAATTGGTGACAGAATGTGCCTAGGAGGTTGGGGTCCGGAGTTGTCGGTTCCCTTAAAAATGCCCGATTCTCGGATACTTGGTGTCACATTGTCCAGGCAATATCATCCCTTGAAAACGCAAGCACGACTCACCACTAGGGTACCCTGCTTCAGCACAGCCCAGAAAGGTTAATGGGGCACAGGCATGAACAAGTGTCCCTGTAGCCGAGGGGATCCCTAGGTTAAGGGGGTACCCCAGCTTGTGCCCAGGTGACCCAGAACCTGTATTGGGTTTATGAGGTGCCGCAACCGCATACAAGAATCCACACTGAGTCTGAGATAAAGTGTATAGAGAATAAGGGAGATAGAAAATGAAGTACAACATTTTCCTATTCAATCCCCAATACCCAGAGAAATGTATAAAAGTATATTTTATTACTGTAATGTAATGTGTTGTTACATTCGGAACCCATAGGTGCCAGTAAGTCTGTTGGACATCGGAGTTCAAAGAAACCAGATTATGCCAAAGGTGAGAAAAGCATTTGGTTAGCAGGGAAGGGCCGAGTACCCAGGTCCGGAGAACAATGCAGTCATCGGAGATGCCACTTGCACTGCCAGACCTGGGGGAGCCTGTCCCAGCGGGTGGCATTGAGATAGCCAGGGAGTTAAGTGACAAGCTAGCGCATGTCTCCTAGCTATTTCATATTTCCCGCTGACCCCGGCTTTTCTTACCGGCTTGGCTCTGATTGGTTGCTGGGAATTTTCCCACGCGATGATTGGCTGCTGAGTTTCATGAATGAAACTCAGAATACTATAAAGAACCTGTGAGCCAATGAGATTCGAGTTCTCCGATTGAAAAGCCCGCCCGCGCTCTTTCGCGAATAGCAGGGCAACCGGCTTCGATTTCGAGCCAGGAAAGCCTGCCCGCCAGATTCTAAGTCGCAACTAAGTTTTCAAAATGGAACGTAGTGGACGCGGCTGGGATCTCGTGCTGACGTGAGTTCCAGAGAATCGGTGCTAGCTCGCGGTCAAGAAAGTCCAAGTTCTCAGAAGAGAAGGGAGCGGTGGCGTGTGGAACTTCATGCCAATTTGGGAACCAGTAGATTCCGGGCTAAATCCCGGTCAGGGTAAAACTCTTATTTAGAGTTCCCTGCACCTAGAAAAGTCTAGTTTTCGACCCCAGACCGCCAGTGTTTTGCTGTCTGTATTTTGTGTTCCATTGTGTGTAAGCGAACTTATGCGAGTAAACGTCAATTTATTTATTTACCGTGTTTTGCTCAGTGAATGATCCCGTTAAAAAGGTGTCAAGTGCCTGGTCTCCCGTGACAATAAGTCTGTTCACCAATACTACTTTCTACAAATACAACTGCTGTTTGCAAATGTCAGGCAGCACAAGAGGACACAACAGGTACCCCCTTACTCTACCGGAGGGAATCTAGTTACACATTGGCCCAGTTTCCGGAGTTTTGTCCTCACATATAGAGTCATATAACCGGTCTGTACAAAGGCCCACACAGATAACACCAAATAAGTCTACACAGATTCAGAGTACCCAACCTCAAACCAATCCGTTTTCAAGCCTATGTTACTCAAGGGAACCAAATACCATATATGCCCGATTATAGGGCGAACCTGAAAATAAGGCGACCCTTTCATTTTAGAAGCAGCTGGAAGGAAAACAGAAAACAATCCCTCTCTTTCTGTCTCTCTCTAGGTATGACCTACCTGCCACAAGCAACATGGCTGCCTTGGGTCCTTTTTACCCTCCTACCTCATACTGTACATCCGACTGCCGATTGGCTTGCAAAGTGGGCGAGGGCCTGATTAGAAGGCGAGTATGAACTTTTCATCTTAAATTTATTAAAAAAAAAAAATGTAAAGGCCACTTATTAGCAAAAAAACGGAAGTTCCGATAACGAGCTACAAGGAAGGGAAGCCCCAAGGAGAAGAGGCATCAAGAACACCAGACATGGGCAGGAGGCTATGAGGAGATCCTGTCTCAGCTTTTCACAGCACTACTGCTAATACGTATCTTTATGTAATATGTAACTATATATTGTGACAGTAGTTTGATTTTTACATCAATACAATATTTGTATATTCACGTATGTTCGCGTTTCTATGTCACGCCTCCCCAAACGAACCTAGGTGGTATTTCTCACACAGAGGTACAGACAATGGAAGAATCGGTGGAGTAGGCTTTCTTTCCATTTCATCGTTAACAAGAGATGGAGAAACAACATGGCGGCATATGAAAGCTCATCGGAAAGAGCAGCAGAATCGTCATTCAGGTGACAGAGAGATGCAGGCTTCAAATAATCCAAGTGTCTGCTCCAACATCTGGTCCCACAGACAGCGCAGTGGAAGACTTCTACCATGGAGTCAACCAACTTCAAAGAAATGGTCACCTGAAGATCGTTACGGGAGATTTCCATGCAACGATTGGAAAGAGGAAGCATCGGTTGGGAAGTAGGGTTACGGGAACACAAATGAACATGGGGACAGATTGGTAGAATATGCTGAATGTGGCAATTTCTACATCATGAATTTATTCTTCAAGAAGAATCCAAATACAAAATAAACCCAATGGAATCAAGAATGAAATGGACTACATCCTATCTAACAAGGAACACGTGGTTGAAGACTGCATAATCCTTCACTGATTGGTTCACTGCAGATTACATCTGAATGCGACGCGGGAAAGAAGAAAACTGATTTAAAAGATGACAAAAACAAAACATCAACAACATCAAGAATAACAGAAGAATTTCCACTAGAACAGGGGACACAAACACTTATGAAGAACTGATGAAGATTACATTTGAAAGCGCAGAAAAAACTGGGGGAATAAATGACAAAAAACAAGATAAGAAAATATCTAATGAGACAAAACAATTAATGAGGCGACGACAAGAAATGAAGCGCTCCCAAGACGCGAGAATAAGAATGGAACACGCAGAGCTGTGTGAGACAATCCGCGAGGCGTATAACTGAGGATGTAAGAGAATGGAACACGCAGAGCTGTGTGAGACAATCCGCGAGGCGTATAACTGAGGATGTAAGAGAATGGAACACGCAGAGCTGTGTGAGACAATCCGCGAGGCGTATAACTGAGGATGTAAGAGAATGGAACACGCAGAGCTGTGTGAGACAATCCGCGAGGCGTATAACTGAGGATGTAAGAGAATGGAACACGCAGAGCTGTGTGAGACAATCCGCGAGGCGTATAACTGAGGATGTAAGAGAATGGAACACGCAGAGCTGTGTGAGACAATCCGCGAGGCGTATAACTGAGGATGTAAGAGAATGGAACACGCAGAGCTGTGTGAGACAATCCGCGAGGCGTATAACTGAGGATGTAAGAGAATGGAACACGCAGAGCTGTGTGAGACAATCCGCGAGGCGTATAACTGAGGATGTAAGAGAATGGAACACGCAGAGCTGTGTGAGACAATCCGCGAGGCGTATAACTGAGGATGTAAGAGAATGGAACACGCAGAGCTGTGTGAGACAATCCGCGAGGCGTATAACTGAGGATGTAAGAGAATGGAACACGCAGAGCTGTGTGAGACAATCCGCGAGGCGTATAACTGAGGATGTAAGAGAATGGAACACGCAGAGCTGTGTGAGACAATCCGCGAGGCGTATAACTGAGGATGTAAGAGAATGGAACACGCAGAGCTGTGTGAGACAATCCGCGAGGTGAATAACTGAGGATGTAAGAGAATGGAACACGCAGAGCTGTGTGAGACAATCCGCGAGGCGTATAACTGAGGATGTAAGAGAATGGAACACGCAGAGCTGTGTGAGACAATCCGCGAGGCGTATAACTGAGGATGTAAGAGAATGGAACACGCAGAGCTGTGTGAGACAATCCGCGAGGCGTATAACTGAGGATGTAAGAGAATGGAACACGCAGAGCTGTGTGAGACAATCCGCGAGGCGTATAACTGAGGATGTAAGAGAATGGAACACGCAGAGCTGTGTGAGACAATCCGCGAGGCGTATAACTGAGGATGTAAGAGAATGGAACACACAGAGCTGTGTGAGACAATCCGCGAGGCGTATAACTGAGGATGTAAGAGAATGGAACACACAGAGCTGTGTGAGACAATCCGCGAGGCGTATAACTGAGGATGTAAGAGAATGGAACACGCAGAGCTGTGTGAGACAATCCGCGAGGCGTATAACTGAGGATGTAAGAGAATGGAACACGCAGAGCTGTGTGAGACAATCCGCGAGGCGTATAACTGAGGATGTAAGAGAATGGAACACGCAGAGCTGTGTGAGACAATCCGCGAGGCGTATAACTGAGGATGTAAGAGAATGGAACACGCAGAGCTGTGTGAGACAATCCGCGAGGCGTATAACTGAGGATGTAAGAGAATGGAACACGCAGAGCTGTGTGAGACAATCCGCGAGGCGTATAACGGAGGATGTAAGAGAATGGAACACGCAGAGCTGTGTGAGACAATCCGCGAGGCGTATAACTGAGGATGTAAGAGAATGGAACACGCAGAGCTGTGTGAGACAATCCGCGAGGCGTATAACTGAGGATGTAAGAGAATGGAACACGCAGAGCTGTGTGAGACAATCCGCGAGGCGTATAACTGAGGATGTAAGAGAGTGGAACACGCAGAGCTGTGTGAGACAATCCGCGAGGCGTATTACTGAGGATGTCAGAGAATGGAACACGCAGAGCTGTGTGAGACAATCCGCGAGGCGTATAACTGAGGATGTAAGAGAATGGAACACGCAGAGCTGTGTGAGACAATCCGCGTGAGACAATCCGCGAGGCGTATAACTGAGGATGTAAGAGAATGGAACACGCAGAGCTGTGCGAGACAATCCGCGAGGCGTATAACTGAGGATGTCAGAGAATGGAACACGCAGAGCTGTGTGAGACAATCCGCGAGGCGTATAACTGAGGATGTAAGAGAATGGAACACGCAGAGCTGTGTGAGACAATCCGCGAGGCGTATAACTGAGGATGTAAGAGAATGGAACACGCAGAGCTGTGTGAGACAATCCGCGAGGCGTATAACTGAGGATGTAAGAGAATGGAACACGCAGAGCTGTGTGAGACAATCCGCGAGGCGTATAACTGAGGATGTAAGAGAATGGAACACGCAGAGCTGTGTGAGACAATCCGCGAGGCGTATAACTGAGGATGTAAGAGAATGGAACACGCAGAGCTGTGTGAGACAATCCGCGAGGCGTATAACTGAGGATGTAAGAGAATGGAACACGCAGAGCTGTGTGAGACAATCCGCGAGGCGTATAACTGAGCATGTAAGAGAATGGAACACGCAGGGCTGTGTGAGACAATCCGCGAGGCGTATAACTGAGGATGTAAGAGAATGGAACACGCAGGGCTGTGTGAGACAATCCGCGAGGCGTATAACTGAGGATGTAAGAGAATGGAACACGCAGAGCTGTGTGAGACAATCCGCGAGGCGTATTACTGAGGATGTCAGAGAATGGAACACGCAGAGCTGTGTGAGACAATCCGCGAGGCGTATAACTGAGGATGTAAGAGAATGGGACACGCAGAGCTGTGTGAGACAATCCGCGAGGCGTATAACTGAGGATGTAAGAGAATGGAACACGCAGAGCTGTGTGAGACAATCCGCGAGGCGTATAACTGAGGATGTAAGAGAATGGAACACGCAGAGCTGTGTGAGACAATCCGCGAGGCGTATAACTGAGGGTGTAAGAGAATGGAACACGCAGAGCTGTGTGAGACAATCCGCGAGGCGTATAACTGAGGATGTAAGAGAATGGAACACGCAGAGCTGTGTGAGACAATCCGCGAGGCGTATAACTGAGGGTGTAAGAGAATGGAACACGCAGAGCTGTGTGAGACAATCCGCGAGGCGTATAACTGAGGATGTAAGAGAATGGAACACGCAGAGCTGTGTGAGACAATCCGCGAGGCGTATAACTGAGGATGTAAGAGAATGGAACACGCAGAGCTGTGTGAGACAATCCGCGAGGCGTATAACTGAGGATGTAAGAGAATGGAACACGCAGAGCTGTGTGAGACAATCCGCGAGGCGTATAACTGAGGATGTAAGAGAATGGAACACGCAGAGCTGTGTGAGACAATCCGCGAGGCGTATAACTGAGGATGTAAGAGAATGGAACACGCAGAGCTGTGTGAGACAATCCGCGAGGCGTATAACTGAGGGTGTAAGAGAATGGAACACGCAGAGCTGTGTGAGACAATCCGCGAGGCGTATAACTGAGGATGTAAGAGAATGGAACACGCAGAGCTGTGTGAGACAATCCGCGAGGCGTATAACTGAGGATGTAAGAGAATGGAACAAACAGAGCTGTGTGAGACAATCCGCGAGGCGTATAACTGAGGATGTAAGAGAATGGAACACGCAGAGCTGTGTGAGACAATCCGCGAGGCGTATAACTGAGGATGTAAGAGAATGGAACACGCAAAGCTGTGTGAGACAATCCGCGAGGCGTATAACTGAGGATGTAAGAGAATGGAACACGCAGAGCTGTGTGAGACAATCCGCGAGGCGTATAACTGAGGATGTAAGAGAATGGAACACGCAGAGCTGTGTGAGACAATCCGCGAGGCGTATAACTGAGGGTGTAAGAGAATGGAACACGCAGAGCTGTGTGAGACAATCCGCGAGGCGTATAACTGAGGATGTAAGAGAATGGAACACGCAGAGCTGTGTGAGACAATCCGCGAGGCGTATAACTGAGGATGTCAGAGAATGGAACACGCAGAGCTGTGTGAGACAATCCGCGAGGCGTATAACTGAGGATGTAAGAGAATGGAACACGCAGAGCTGTGTGAGACAATCCGCGAGGCGTATAACTGAGGATGTAAGAGAATGGAACACGCAGAGCTGTGTGAGACAATCCGCGAGGCGTATAACTGAGGATGTAAGAGAATGGAACACGCAGAGCTGTGTGAGACAATCCGCGAGGCGTATAACTGAGGATGTAAGAGAATGGAACACGCAGAGCTGTGTGAGACAATCCGCGAGGCGTATAACTGAGGATGTAAGAGAATGGAACACGCAGAGCTGTGTGAGACAATCCGCGAGGCGTATAACTGAGGATGTAAGAGAATGGAACACGCAGAGCTGTGTGAGACAATCCGCGAGGTGAATAACTGAGGATGTAAGAGAATGGAACACGCAGAGCTGTGTGAGACAATCCGCGAGGCGTATAACTGAGGATGTAAGAGAATGGAACACGCAGAGCTGTGTGAGACAATCCGCGAGGCGTATAACTGAGGATGTAAGAGAATGGAACACGCAGAGCTGTGTGAGACAATCCGCGAGGCGTATAACTGAGGATGTAAGAGAATGGAACACGCAGAGCTGTGTGAGACAATCCGCGAGGCGTATAACTGAGGATGTAAGAGAATGGAACACGCAGAGCTGTGTGAGACAATCCGCGAGGCGTATAACTGAGGATGTAAGAGAATGGAACACACAGAGCTGTGTGAGACAATCCGCGAGGCGTATAACTGAGGATGTAAGAGAATGGAACACACAGAGCTGTGTGAGACAATCCGCGAGGCGTATAACTGAGGATGTAAGAGAATGGAACACGCAGAGCTGTGTGAGACAATCCGCGAGGCGTATAACTGAGGATGTAAGAGAATGGAACACGCAGAGCTGTGTGAGACAATCCGCGAGGCGTATAACTGAGGATGTAAGAGAATGGAACACGCAGAGCTGTGTGAGACAATCCGCGAGGCGTATAACTGAGGATGTAAGAGAATGGAACACGCAGAGCTGTGTGAGACAATCCGCGAGGCGTATAACTGAGGATGTAAGAGAATGGAACACGCAGAGCTGTGTGAGACAATCCGCGAGGCGTATAACGGAGGATGTAAGAGAATGGAACACGCAGAGCTGTGTGAGACAATCCGCGAGGCGTATAACTGAGGATGTAAGAGAATGGAACACGCAGAGCTGTGTGAGACAATCCGCGAGGCGTATAACTGAGGATGTAAGAGAATGGAACACGCAGAGCTGTGTGAGACAATCCGCGAGGCGTATAACTGAGGATGTAAGAGAGTGGAACACGCAGAGCTGTGTGAGACAATCCGCGAGGCGTATTACTGAGGATGTCAGAGAATGGAACACGCAGAGCTGTGTGAGACAATCCGCGAGGCGTATAACTGAGGATGTAAGAGAATGGAACACGCAGAGCTGTGTGAGACAATCCGCGTGAGACAATCCGCGAGGCGTATAACTGAGGATGTAAGAGAATGGAACACGCAGAGCTGTGCGAGACAATCCGCGAGGCGTATAACTGAGGATGTCAGAGAATGGAACACGCAGAGCTGTGTGAGACAATCCGCGAGGCGTATAACTGAGGATGTAAGAGAATGGAACACGCAGAGCTGTGTGAGACAATCCGCGAGGCGTATAACTGAGGATGTAAGAGAATGGAACACGCAGAGCTGTGTGAGACAATCCGCGAGGCGTATAACTGAGGATGTAAGAGAATGGAACACGCAGAGCTGTGTGAGACAATCCGCGAGGCGTATAACTGAGGATGTAAGAGAATGGAACACGCAGAGCTGTGTGAGACAATCCGCGAGGCGTATAACTGAGGATGTAAGAGAATGGAACACGCAGAGCTGTGTGAGACAATCCGCGAGGCGTATAACTGAGGATGTAAGAGAATGGAACACGCAGAGCTGTGTGAGACAATCCGCGAGGCGTATAACTGAGCATGTAAGAGAATGGAACACGCAGGGCTGTGTGAGACAATCCGCGAGGCGTATAACTGAGGATGTAAGAGAATGGAACACGCAGGGCTGTGTGAGACAATCCGCGAGGCGTATAACTGAGGATGTAAGAGAATGGAACACGCAGAGCTGTGTGAGACAATCCGCGAGGCGTATTACTGAGGATGTCAGAGAATGGAACACGCAGAGCTGTGTGAGACAATCCGCGAGGCGTATAACTGAGGATGTAAGAGAATGGGACACGCAGAGCTGTGTGAGACAATCCGCGAGGCGTATAACTGAGGATGTAAGAGAATGGAACACGCAGAGCTGTGTGAGACAATCCGCGAGGCGTATAACTGAGGATGTAAGAGAATGGAACACGCAGAGCTGTGTGAGACAATCCGCGAGGCGTATAACTGAGGGTGTAAGAGAATGGAACACGCAGAGCTGTGTGAGACAATCCGCGAGGCGTATAACTGAGGATGTAAGAGAATGGAACACGCAGAGCTGTGTGAGACAATCCGCGAGGCGTATAACTGAGGGTGTAAGAGAATGGAACACGCAGAGCTGTGTGAGACAATCCGCGAGGCGTATAACTGAGGATGTAAGAGAATGGAACACGCAGAGCTGTGTGAGACAATCCGCGAGGCGTATAACTGAGGATGTAAGAGAATGGAACACGCAGAGCTGTGTGAGACAATCCGCGAGGCGTATAACTGAGGATGTAAGAGAATGGAACACGCAGAGCTGTGTGAGACAATCCATGAGGCGTATAACTGAGGATGTAAGAGAATGGAACACGCAGAGCTGTGTGAGACAATCCGCGAGGCGTATAACTGAGGGTGTAAGAGAATGGAACACGCAGAGCTGTGTGAGACAATCCGCGAGGCGTATAACTGAGGATGTAAGAGAATGGAACACGCAGAGCTGTGTGAGACAATCCGCGAGGCGTATAACTGAGGATGTAAGAGAATGGAACACGCAGAGCTGTGTGAGACAATCCGCGAGGCGTATAACTGAGGATGTAAGAGAATGGAACACGCAGAGCTGTGTGAGACAATCCATGAGGCGTATAACTGAGGATGTAAGAGAATGGAACACGCAGAGCTGTGTGAGACAATCCGCGAGGCGTATAACTGAGGATGTCAGAGAATGGAACACGCAGAGCTGTGTGAGACAATCCGCGAGGCGTATAACTGAGGATGTCAGAGAATGGAACACGCAGAGCTGTGTGAGACAATCCGCGAGGCGTATAACTGAGCATGTAAGAGAATGGAACACGCAGAGCTGTGTGAGACAATCCGCGAGGCGTATAACTGAGGATGTCAGAGAATGGAACTGTGATATGGGGAAGAAGAGTATCGAAGAACAAAAGCTTAAAAAAGACAAAGCAGCGACTTATGGTGTACATGAAATTGTACGAGAACACAGATAACACCGGGCATAATCCAGCAGAGGAAGAGCGAGAAGAAACCACCAATGATGGTACCATGCGTCCTTCCAGTAGATGTGGCAAAAGCCAAAAAAATCCATGAAGAATGGGACGGGACGACTCCCGGGGAAGAAGGAATTACAACTGAAATCCTGACCGAAGCTGGGGAAGAAGTAGAGAGAATCCTTGCAAACTCTTTACATGCGGCGTCAACAGGAAAATTCCAGACCAATGGAGTAACGCCATCGTTATCCTCATCCATAACGCAGGAGACAACGCAGAGCTCAAGAACTACAATCTACTTCCAATCACATACAAGATATTTAAGAAGATACTAATTATCTGCAAAACAGACCCGGACTTTGCCCGGCCCAGAGAACAAGTGGGATTTCGCAGTGTACACAGCACAAGGAACCCCATCCAAGTCGTACAAGAAGTGATTTCCCGAAGCAATGAACGCGATCTACCACTCAGCTTAGGGTTCGAAGGTTACAAAAAAGCATTTGATGTGGTGAACACCCCAGCTGTTTTAAATGCATTAAGGTCAAGTGTTGAAGAAGCGAACATTAATATTACAAAGAAGAATGACGAGAAGGCCACATTAACCATTAGATTGCATCTTCATGTAATCAAGAGGAGGATGACGGCAGTGCGGCAGGGAGACACCATATCACCAAAGCTTTTCACAGCAACACAAAGAATTGTTGAAGACATTGGATTGGGCGGGGGTGGGGGGGGGGGGGGAATAATCAACGGTGAATATTTGAGTCACGTACGATTTGCGAATTAAAAATCGGTATTTCTGCCACAAGTTCAGAAAGCCTCCCGCAACACGTCGGAGAACTCGCCAGCGCAAGTGAGAAAGTAGCCTCCTTATGAATCTGTAAGGAATCTGGGAACGCGTCCCCTGCAACGTGTTCCCTCCTTACCTATTGCTCTACACGCCGCCGCGCTGCTTACAGAGCGCTGCGCGCACACGGAGGCTTTCTGCAAAAACCACAGAGCTTGGTCCCGCCCCCCGCTCGCGTCACTCACGGCGCAATCCCGCAACGACCGTGCACCGCTCCCCAGCTGCGTGGCAAGATTCCTGATACAGTTAACTCTGCTCTCCTGTCTCCTGCATCCCCTGTCCAATCACAGCTCCCGCAGGGGCCGCGCTTCCGCGTCGCCTCTCGCACTAATTGCTCCAACCTTGCTACTTAAGCTCTGCATGCTCAGTCACTCATTGCTGAGCATAACCTGTTGTAGCCTCGTGTTTGGCCTTGTGCCTTGTGCCTTGCTGTTTTCTTGCGTCCAGTTGATCTCACGTGTACCGACCCGGCTTGGCTATTGGACCCGCTCTGGATAACGACCCGGGCTTGCCACTTCTCCAACCCTGATCACGGCTATTTCACACTCTACTACCCCACCGGCTCCAACCCGACCACGCTGCTGGCTCCGCCCCACGACCTCGGCGAGTATCTGGACTCACCCACTCTCTCCAACCCAGACCCGGCTACGTTGACAAGCCACTTTCCAGGCGTGCCCCCGCTGCTGTGGGTGCGCAGTGTTACACTTTCCCACCTCAGTACCGGGGTCCCGCCTTGTTCGTGGTGAGGGCAAGCGTTACAGAATCTCAGCGAGACTAAAGTGATGCTCATCAAATGTGTCACGTCTGCAGAGATTGAAATAAATGAAATAGAACTAGAAGTTGTCGAAGACTAGGTCTACCCTGGCCGGCACGTAACAATGGATAGGAACCTACTTAATGAAATCAATAGGAGGATGAAGATGGGATGGAGGCGCAATTGGAAGAAACAATATTTCAAAAGAACCTTCCACGGTGCCTCAAGAGGAAAGTGTTCGACCTGTGTATCCTGCCGGCGCTCACGTATGGATGTGAAACTTGGACCCTAAATGCGAAGATAATTCAGAAGCTTCAGACAACACAAAGAAATATGGAGAGATGCGTGCTGGGTATTACCCGGAGACACAGGAAAAATAATGAATGGGTTCGAAATCAAACAAATGTCTGTGACATCTCAACAAGGGTGAAGAAATTAAAATGGCAGTGGGCCGGACATATTGCAAGAAGAAATAATAATAAATAATATGACCAATGACCATCATTGGACAAAGATGGTATAAAGGTTCTGCTCCGGGGTTTTGCTTTTGCTGGAACTTGCTTTTACTTGGCTGTTGCGACCATCTTGGTTCCTCGAAGCCTCCTACTTAAGGCTGCACTCCCGATCAGGGAGTTGTAGAGTAAGGATTCCCGTTTGTCTGCAGTTCCATCTGTGTTTCTGTGTTACTTTCCTCTTGCCTGTGGATTCCCTATTGCCGAACCCTGCCTGTGACCCCGACCTTGCCGCCTGCCTTGACCTCAGCCTGTGACCCCGACCTTGCACCTCTGCCATGATCATCGGCATGCATTCCAACTATGATAACTGTAAACAGGACTCTACCTCCTGGCTTTGGTCGGTGAATATATACCTGTACCTTTGCCCTGCAGGTCCGCTTCCTGATCTGACACGAGCACCGTTATAGATACTCGACTGGGAATTAAAAGACCAAGACGATGACCAAAAGCAAGATGGGAGGATGAAATCAGAAAATGTGGAGCAACGTGGAGGTGAGGCTGCAACCGCAGTACCTGGAACACCATTGGGGAGGCTTCATCCAGCAGTGGATCAACAAGGGCTAAAGATGATGACACACACGTCGCATTTACACCTACACAGCCATCTTAAGACACCTAAAAACTCCCAGGCTCATGCAGAATATGATCAAGCGAATTATCCAAAACGAAGAAAGAACCGGCACTCCAGCGGTCTTTTGAAAAGTGTTCTTTATTCCACACGAATCGACGTTTTGGTCCCCAGCACTGACCTCTGTCGAGATAATCTTTACAAAGGTCAGTGTTAGTGCCCGAAACGTCGATTCGTTTGCAATAAAGAACATTTTTTTTTTTCAAGATCCCAGGAGTGCCGGTTCTCTCTTTTATACAATGGCGAGAATCAGCAGGCCCAAGATAAGTAGCAGAGTAAAGACAAGGTGCAGGGAACCCAAAGAGACGCAAATACTTTCATATATATGAACAAAACAAAGGAAGGGAACCCACACACTCAAAAAGAGGAACCGAGAAGGTATGTCAATCAATAAAGTATTTTACTGGAGGTAAGCCTAAAAAGCACCATACATAGTGACTACTAACACAAATAGGGTGAAGAATAGGAAAAAATTGTATGCAAAGAATACTTAACTCAGCTCACAATAATGGCTGTGGAACAGGCATAAACAAAATGGCAAAGGCCGAATGGTAAACAGAACAGGTGGGTCACACTGGGGTAGGCAAGCCCAAAAAAAGGAAAAGCGAGGGGGATGGGATCAAAAATGGGAGAGGGGGTGAAAAGGGGTGGGTCAGTAACAAAAATATTAAATAAAGGGGGGCATCGTTTCGGGGTTATTCTCGTTTTCAGGCCCATTCCTAACGGTTTTGTTTTGGAGAAATTACTTCATATCGCGGGTGGACTTCCGATCACCCGGAGGCGTTGGCGTGTGGTCGTGAGCGTGCACCTATTCCCTTACGGAATCCCACAAGTTGCACCCCACAATGCCTTGCAAAGCGCCGACAGTTCTGCCTCTAAAATGGTTCAGAGAAGCAAACCCTCATGCATTGGAGGAGTGAGAGGTATGGTAGATTTATAGAAACAACCAACCACATTGTCTCTGTACTTACTGTAGTAAGTGCACCCAGCAAGCTGCATCATCATACTACAGCTACTCCTGGGCCTGGCCTCCTAACCAGGCCCTGCACCTCACTCACCTGCACAAACACGGTGAAAAAGATGACCGTGATGATGGCTGTGAGGAACATGTCCCTCATGGGGAAGTGGTCCTTTTCCAGCAGGTACCCCAGGGAGAAAGCGATGGCCCCACGCAGGCCGCCGTACGCTATGATGAACTGGTCTTTGGGGGTCAGCTTCACGATGCGGAACTTGTTAATGAACCAGGTCAGGCCCAGGACACCTGCGAGGGGAACCATGGGACAGTCTCAAACGATAGGTGTGATCAGGGGCAAAAAAGCCCTCAGGGGCAAGTAGTCATGCCAGGTAAATAGAAATTGCACACCTCCATATATCTCACCTCTGATCTCTCGTTACACCCCTCTGCACCTCCATATATCTCACCCCTGATCTCTCGTTACACCCCTCTGCACCTCCATATATCTCACTCTGATCTCTCCTTACACCCCTCTGCACCTCCATATATCTCACCTCTGATCTCTTTACACCCCTCTGCACCTCCATATATCTCACCTCTGATCTCTTTACACCCCTCTGCACCTCCATATATCTCCTCTGATCTCACGTTACGCCCCTCTTCACCTCCTTATATCTCACCCCTGATCTCGCGTTACACTCCTTGCACCTCCATATATCTCACCTCTGATTTCTCATTACACACCTACATGTCTCACGCTCCATCCAAGGATGTCTCATCTTTGCACCTTTCACCCGTCTTAAACCGGTTTCCTCTGTCCTAACATATGGACCTCTCTTCCACTCAATACTGTGTGTCTGTATTAACCCCTGCACTGCTGGGAGTTTCCCCCTGAAGGGGCTAGACCCTCAGGGATCCTTCCACTCACAATTAACACCTCCCCGGCTGTGTGTGAAATCCTGACTCCCTGAGGGATCCCACCCCTTCCCTGCCACAGCCCCCCTCCTCCTCCGTACCCAGTACACGGGAAATGAGGCAGAATATGAGGGTGCTGATGACGTAGGTCCAGTTCCAGGAGTGGGGTCCGGCCACGGTGGAGACGCCCAGGAAGATGAAGATGAGGGTCTCGCTGACGCTGCTCCACATCTTCAGGAAGTACTTGATGGTGGTGTGGGACTTTTGGGAGATGTTTGCCTCTACATAAGGGCGCATCACAACACCGCAGGCAATCAGTCTGCGGAGATAAAAGGGGGCCGGGGAGGGGGGGGGAGATAAGCATCCCCACAGGATCAGAAGGAGAGGAGAATGAAGAGGGAGCGGGGCGGGAGCGGGAGGAGCAGGGGGGGCAGGAGGGGAGGAGCAGGGGGGGCAGGAGGGGAGGAGCAGGGGGGGGGAGCAGGAGGGGGCGGGAGGGGAGGAGCAGGGGGGGCGGGAGGGGAGGGAGCAGGAGGGGCGGGAGGGGAGGAGCAGGGGGGGCGGGGAGGAGCAGGGGGGGGGGGGGGTGGAGGAGCAGGGGGGGGGTTTGAGCGGGAAGGGAGATGGGGGCGCACGAAGGGAGGAGGCGAGTAGGAGGGGACCAGTCTACAGAGCAACACATGAAGGTGGGGTGGGGGAGATATGGGACTGGATTAATAGGGTGTAAGTAGAAGAGCCCGGACTTACGCCATGATGCCAGAGAGGTGGAAGACCTCCGCAGAGAGATACGCCATTGTAGCTGTAGAGGAAGACGAACAGCGGCTCAATGACGCGGATGTGGGAAGTGAATCGCGATGTGAAGGCCGCAATCAACCCGTATACCAGCCCTACAAACACCCCGCCCAGGGCCACCACAAAGAAACTCAGCAAGCCAGGAAGATGTCTTTGAAAGTGACCTGCTCAAAGCTGGCAAACTCCTCAAACAGGTGGTACAGGACCTGGGGGTGAGGGAGGGAGACAGTGTGAGGGGGAGGAGAGAGAGAAGGAGAAAAGGGGGGGCAGGGAGGGAGAAAAGGGGGGGGGCAGGGAGGGAGAAATGGGGGGGCAGGGAGGGAGAAAAGGGGGGCAGGGAGGGAGAAAGGGGGGGGGCAGGGAGGGAGAAAAGGGGGGTCAGGGAAAGAGAGAACAGGGGGGCAGGGAGAGAGAGAAGGGGAGGGGAGAGAGAAGGGGGGAGAGAAGAGAGAGAAGGGGAGGGGGGAGAGAGAGAGAATGGGAGGGGGGAGAGAGAGAGAGAGAAGGGGAGGGGGGAGAGAGAGAAGGGGGGAGAGAGAGAAGGGAGAGAGAGAGAAGGGGTGAGAGAGAGAAGGGGGAGAGAGAGAAGGGGGGGAGAGAGAGAGAAGGGGGGGAGAGAGAGAGAAGGGGGAGAGAGAGAGAGAAGGGGGAGAGAGAGAAGGGGGGGAGAGAGAGAGAAGGGGGAGAGAGAGAGAAGGGGGGAGAGAGAGAAGGGGGAGAGAGAGAAAAGGGGGGCAGGGGAGAGAGAGAAAAGGGGGGCAGGGAGAGAGAGAAGGGGAGGGGGAGAGAGAAGGGGGGGAGAGAGAGAGAGAAGGGGAGGGGGGAGAGAGAGAGAGAATGGGAGGGGGGAGAGAGAGAGAGAAGGGGAGGGGGGAGAGAGAGAAGGGGGGGGAGAGAGAGAAGGGAGAGAGAGAGAAGGGGTGAGAGAGAGAAGGGGAGAGAGAGAAGGGGAGAGAGAGAAGGGGGGGAGAGAGAGAGAAGGGGGAGAGAGAGAGAGAGAAGGGGGAGAGAGAGAAGGGGGGGAGAGAGAGAGAAGGGGCGAGGAGAGAGAAGGGGGAGAGAGAGAGAGAAGGGGGAGAGAAAGAGAAGGGGGGGGGAGAGAGAGAAGGGGGGAGAGAGAGAAGGGGGGAGAGAGAGATGGGGAGAGAGAGAGAGAAGGGGGGGAGAGAGAGAAGGGAGAGACAGAGAGAGAGAGAGAGAGAGAGAGAGAAGGGGGAGAGAGAGAGAGAGAGAAGGGGGAGAGAGAGAAGGGGGGAGAGAGAGGAAGGGGGGGAGAGAGAGAAGGGGGGGGAGAGAGAGAAGGGGGAGGGCAAAAGAATGTCAGTGAGTAATTTCGGACTGACCCCCCCCCCCCCCTCACCACAGTGACCGCATCGTTGAGCAGCGACTCCCCAAACACCAGGATGTGCAGCAGCTCATTGATGTGGATCTCCTCGAACACGGCCAGCACGGCCACCGGGTCCACGGCGGGAAATGATGCTGCCAAACAGCAGGTTGGCCAGGAGCCCCACCCCGGCCAGCTGCTCGCCCCCAGCTGGCAGACGGCGAAGAGCAGCGAGCCATGAAGAAGGTGTTCCAGAGCGTGCCCACCACCGCGAAGATCAGGATGGTGCCCAGGTTCTCGGAGAAGGACCGCAGCGGCAGGAAGTAGCCGGCGTCCAGGATGATGGGCGGCAGCAGGAAGAGAAGAAGATGTGGGTCTCCAGCGCCGGCGGAGTCCTCCCCCCACTCCCTTTATGAGACCCCCCACCAGCAGGCCCACCACGATGAGCAGGCAGCTCTCGGGAACCACGTTGGAGATGGTGGGGATCACGTGGAAGCCTGCCAGGACAGCGTTTAATGGGTTAACGGGTCATTCCCACATAGGAACCAGGTTGACGCGTTTCATGGGTTAAATGGTCAGTCCCACGTAGGAACCAGGTGGCGCGTTTCATGGGTTAAATGGTCAGTCCCACGTAGGAACCAGGTGACGCGTTTCATGGGTTAAATATCAGTCTCACGTAGGAACCAGGTGACGCGTTAAATGTCAGTCCCACGTAGGAACCAAGTGACGCGTTTAATGGGTTAAGGGGTCAGTCCCACGTAGGAACCAGGTGACGCGTTTAATGGGTTTAACACAACCACTTGTATATCACTCTGTAGGAGGAGAACTTTGTACATGTAAACATACCGTGCTTCACCTGGCGGGCGGGGAGATCCCCTTAGGCTTTTGATATGGTGTGTAATGGGTTAGAGGTCAGTCTAATGTAGGAGCAAAGGGATCTAGTGACCTGCAATGGGATGCACTGTGATAATCTGCAGGGAAGGGGTTACATTGCGATGCTCTGTAGGGTTCTGGCAGGGAAGGGGTTACATTGCGATGCTCTGTACTGTTCTGGCAGGGAAGGGGTTACACTGCGACGCTCTGCAGGGCTCTCTGGCAAGAAAGGGGTTACACTTTGCGACGCTCTGCACGGTTCTCTGGCAGGGAAGGGGTTGCACTGAATGCTCTGCAGGGCTTTCTGGCAGGAAAGGGGTTACACTGCGACGCTCTGCACAGCTCTCTGGCAGGGAAGGGGTTACACTGAGATGCACTGCTGGCAGGAAAGGGGTTACACTGCGACACTCTGCACGGCTCTCTGGCAGGGACGGGGTTACACTGAGATGCACTGCTGGCAGGAAAGGGGTTACACTGCGATGCTCTGCAGGGCTCTCTGGCAGGGAAGGGGTTACACTGAGATGCTCTACAAAGTTCTCTCTGGCAGGGAAGAGGTTACACTAGGAGCTCTGCGAGGCTCCCTCCCGCTGCCTGTAGGGGACAGGGCGCTGCAGTGCCGCATCACCTTGTGAAGGACATCGCAGATCATCACAGGGGCATCTGTACGTAACCTGGCACAGAAGGAGTTAAGTGGCGGTGTGATATATCTGTGTACAGCTGACAGATATATCACACACAGCACTTTACAGACACGGCTTCTTTACACCGCAGACACCTAATTAGGGGAATAAGATGTCTGGGGCTGTAATTAAACGTCCTGCTTTCAGTGGGGGCGAGAGGTGTGACGAGGGGCAAGCCGGTTTAATTGTCAGGGGCACCAACAGTGGGATTTAGCAGATAACATTATGTAGTAAGGTGTATGATTAGGTGTGTAAACAGGGCGTCTCTTCCGCTCTTATCTTTAATTGTGAAGAAGGTTTGCACAGACCCATTCCCTGCCAGGAGGGAGCAAAGTCTGCCTGTCCCTCCCCCAGGGGAGAGAGAGGGAGTGAGGCCAGTCCTGTCCCCTGGGGAGAGAGAGGGAGCGAGGCCAGTCCTGTCCCTCCCCCAGGGGAGAGAGAGGGAGCGAGGCCAGTCCTGTCCCCTGGGGAGAGAGAGGGAGCGAGGCCAGTCCTGTCCCCATGGGAGAGTGCGGGAGCAAGGCCAGTCCTGTCCCCTGGGGAGAGAGAGGGAGCGAGGCCAGTCCTGTCCCCTGGGGAGAGAGAGGGAGCGAGGCCAGTCCTGTCCCTCCCCCAGGGGAGAGAGAGGGAGCGAGGCCAGTCCTGTCCCCTGGGGAGAGAGAGGGAGCGAGGCCAGTCCTGTCCCTCCCCCAGGGGAGAGAGAGGGAGCGAGGCCAGTCCTGTCCCCTGGGGAGAGTGAGCGAGGCCAGTCCTGTCCCCTGGGGAGAGCGAGGGAGCGAGGCCAGTCCTGTCCCCTGGGGAGAGAGAGGGAGCAAGGCCAGTCCTGCCCCGTGGGGAGAGAGAGGGAGCGAGGCCAGACCTGCCCCCTGGGGAGAGAGAGGGGGCGAGGCCAGTCCTGCCCCCTGGGGAGAGAGAGGGAGCGAGGGCAGTCCTGTCCCCTGGGGAGAGAGAGGGAGCGAGGGCAGTCCTGTCCCCTGGGGAGAGAGAGGGAGCGAGGACAGTCCTGTCCCCTGGGGAGAGAGAGGGAGCGAGGCCAGTCCTGTCCCCTGGGGAGAGAGAGGGAGCGAGGCCAGTCCTGCCCCCTGGGGAGAGAGGCCTGTCCCTGCCCCCTGGGGAGAGAGAGGGAGCGAGGCCAGTCCTGTTCCCTGGGGAGAGAGAGGGAGCGAGGCCAGTCCTGCCCCCTGGGGAGAGAGAGGGAGCGAGGACAGTCCTGTTCCCAGGGGAGAGAGAGGGAGCGAGGACAGTCCTGTCCCCTGGGGAGAGAGAGGGAGCGAGGCCAGTCCTGTCCCCTGGGGAGAGAGAGCGAGTGAGGCCAGTCCTGCCCCCTGGGGAGAGAGAGGGAGCGAGGCCAGTCCTGTCCCCAGGGGAGAGGGAGCGAGGCCTGTCCTGTCCCCTGGGGAGAGAGGGAGCGAGGCCAGTCCTGCCCCCTGGGGAGAAAGAAGGAGCGAGGCCAGTCCTGCCCCCTGGGGAGAGAGGGAGCGAGGCCAGTCCTGTCCCCTGGGGGGAGAGAGGGAGCGAGGCCAGTCCTGCCCCCTGGGGAGAGAGAGGGAGCGAGGCCAGTCCTGCCCCCTGGGGAGAGAGAGGGAGCGAGGCCAGTCCTGTCCCCTGGGGAGAGAGAGGGAGCGAGGCCAGTCCTGCCCCCTGGGGAGAGAGAGGGAGCGAGGCCAGTCCTGTCCCCAGGGGAGAGGGAGCGAGGCCTGTCCTGTCCCCTGGGGAGAGAGGGAGCGAGGCCAGTCCTGCCCCCTGGGGAGAGAGAAGGAGCGAGGCCAGTCCTGCCCCCTGGGGAGAGAGGGAGCGAGGCCAGTCCTGCCCTTCTGAGGAGAGAGAGGGAGCGAGGCCAGTCCTGTCCCCTGGGGAGAGAAAGGGAGCGAGGCCAGTCCTGCCCCCTGGGGAGAGAGAGGGAGCGAGGCCAGTCCTGACCCCTGGGGAGAGAGAGGGAGCGAGGTCAGTCCTGCCCCCTGGGGAGAGAGAGGGAGCGAGGCCAGGGTTCAGGGAGGAGAGCAAACAGGGTGGAAGGACTGGGACCAGGATACCCACACAGGGCGTGTGACGGGGGGTGAAAGGAGAAACATCGAATTTGGGGAGCAGATAAGAACCCCTTGGCCCATGTAGTCTGCCCCTGTTCGTATCTGCTGTAAATCCTGACCCAATTTGATCCTTGGCTGTCTTTCGGATTTACAATGTAGCCTTATATCTATACCCAGCATGTCTGAATTCCCTCACTGTATTAACCTCTACCACCTCTGCTGGGAGCCTGTTCCATGAATCCACCACCCTTTCCATAAAGAAGTACTTCCTTACATTTCCCGAGCCTCTCACCCTCCAGTTTCAGAGCGTGACCTCCCATTTTAACACTTCTCTTTCTCCAAAATATGCTTCCTTCAATGTACTTTGTGGAAACCCTATATACAGTATTTGAACGTTCCTCAGCTCACTCCCACACACACACGCACACATATTAAAGTGGCCTTACTCATGAGTTTAACCACGTTGATTTCAGTTCCAGGGACTGAAGGGGCTGCCGGCAGCAGTAGCTGGGTACAGAAAAGGTGTTTAAAAAACGGTCCCACAGACCAATAGGAAGCAGTGAAGTCATCCCTCGCAGCTTCCTATTGGTCCGCGTGACGGGGGTCCTTCAAACAGAAGTGAGATACCGGCAGCAACTTCTGATATCCCCGGAGCTAAAATGAATGTGGTTCAGCATCTGATACCTTTCCATATACACCCCGCTGCTAATACCTCTCCCTATACACCCTAACACCCCGCTGCTAATACCTCTCCCTATACACCCTAAGGTCGAGTCCATAGAAGGACAGGCCGCGCTGAGCCGTGCGGACGCTCCGCGCTGAGCCCCTGCATCCTCAATGAGGATGCCTTGAGAGGGGGCTCACGCGAGCGTCCGCAGGCGTGCTGAGGCGCTGGATTTTTCAGCCGACAGCCAAGCTGTTTTTCAGCGCGCTGTCGGCTGAAAACATCCAATCAGCCTGAAGCAGCGTCACAGCGCCATGACGTCGGCGACGTCACTGCCCCGCCTCACTCAGTCTCCCCCCGCCTCCGATCGCGCCCGCTGGCTCGCCTGCATGGGCATGAAATCGCGCAGATTTCAGCAGGTGAGCCTCAGCGTCAGCGCGCCTCAGCCCTGCTACCCCCTCTATGGCCCCAGCCTAACACCCCGCTGCTAATACCTCTCCCTATACACCCTAACACCCCACTGCTAATACCTCTCCCTATACACCCTAACACCCGCTGTCAATACCTCTCCCTATACACCCCGCTGCTAATACCTCTCCCTATACACCCTAACACCCGCTGTCAATACCTCTCCCTATACACCCTAACACCCCCTGCTAATACCTCTCCCTATACACCCCACATCCTGCTGCTAATACCTCTCCCTATACACCCTAACACCCGCTCCTAATACCTCTCCCTATACACCCTAACACCCCACTGGCTTTCCCCATTGGTGCCTACTTTCAAGTCAACTGAAATAATGACTACAATGTCTCTGTGAATCAGCGAGAGGGAGGGGGAGAGCATACCATTTATAAACAAGTCTTGGTCCATACATTACTGGGTGGGGTGGGTGTGAAGTGCTGTGCGATGCTCTGCAGTAATTGGCCTCTCTCTCACCAAGGACTGGAGCCAGGTGTGTGCAATGAGGAGCAGAGCTGTCAAACAGGAATAACCAAAGGCTTACGGAGACACGTGTCCCTACTTACCCGGCCTCAGGATATAGTGTATACTGCCCTGCAGAGCTGACAATCTAATCTACTGTACACCGACTAACAGCTCATATACAGCTGTATACTGGCACTCCCTCGGGATAGTAAAGAGACGAGCAAGCATTGCCCTACACACAGTGTGTATACCGTATGTATATACATATTGATGTAGAGGTATCAGTACCGTTTTAGCCGAGCTTAATAATCAAAAACGAATAGACGATACCGTTCTGTGGCTAACGAAATGCATATACAATGTAATTCTATCCCTATATACCCATAGGGACCACATAGTATCTACACACACATAGTAATGCAACACCCTCTTACATTTCTACACCTACCCACACCATTGGTATACACTCCCACACACGCCTTTTGTAAAGCACTGTGGGGGCTTTATACATTTATATTTAAACACCACTAACATTCAGGGACCATTTAACACCTTAAGTCATAAATCGCATACTGCACAGGGGGAGGGATAGGCGTCAGTCAGATATATTCCAGGATGCAATGTTTTTAAGTAAAAACCTATCTTGCTTTATCCATTGTAACATCGCAGGGAGAAGAGATCAGTGTATCTCGAAAGCTCGCACAAATAAAAGCATTTAGTTAGCCACAGAACGGTATCGTCTATTCGTTTTTGAGATAGATACACACACACACACACACAGTAGGGCCCCACTCATACAGCGGGTTCCGTACCATGTCGCCAGCGAAAAGTGCCGAAAAGCAGAACTGACAATTTTCGGCGTCTGCTACCCTTCTGCGCATGCGCAGACTTGCAGTCCCCCTTCTGCGCATTCGCAGACTTGCAGTCCCCTTTCTGCGCATGCGCAGACTTGCATGCGCAGACTTGCAGTCCTCCTCCTGCGCATGCGCAGACCCCCTTCTGCGCAGACTTGCAGTCCCCCTTCTGCGCATGCGAACTCGGCCGCCCCCCTTCTGCGCATGCGCAGACTTTAAGACCCCCTTCTGCGCATGCGCAGACATGGCGGCCTCCTCAGGTCGCCGAGAAGCGGGGCACTAGTGTGCGCGTGCGTATACATACATACATATACACACACACAGCCAGCTGTGAACCCCTCAGCACTATACAGGTTAGTTCCCGGGGGAGATGTCAGCTGGTGTCATGGTCTAAAATCAAAGGCACAAGATCTGCACCACACAGGCAGCTTTATCCAGCAGAGAGAACCATGTGAGGTCATAAGATGTCACCACTGTAACCCCTTCCCTGCCAGGGAGCCCTGCCGGGCATCACAGTGTAACCCCTTCCCTGCCAGGGAGCCCTGCGGGGCATCGCAGTGTAACCCCTTCCCTGCCAGGGAGCCCTGCCAGGCATCGCAGTGTAACCCCTTCCCTGCCAGAGTGTCACAGTGTAACCCCTTCCCTGCCAGATAGAGCCTGCAGAGCATCGCAGTGTAACACTTCCCAGCCAGAGCGTCAGCGTAACCCCTTCCCTGACTGAGTGCCCTGCAGAGCATCGCAGTGTAACCCCTTCCCTGAGTGCTCTGCAGAGCATCGCAGTGTAACCCCTTCCCTGCAGTGTCACAGTGTAACCCCTTCCCTGAGTGCCCTGCAGAGCATCGCAGTGTAACCCCTTCCCTGCAGAGTGTCACAGTGTAACCCCTTCCCTGAGTGCCCTGCAGAGCATCGCAGTGTAACCCCTTCCCTGCAGTGTCACAGTGTAACCCCTTCCCTGAGTGCCCTGCAGAGCATCGCAGTGTAACCCTTCCCTGCAGTGTCACAGTGTAACCCCTTCCCTGCCAGAGTGTGCAGGTCACCCCAGTGTAACCCCGCCGGGCTTCGCAGTGTAACCCCTTCCCTGCCAGGGAGCCCTGCAGAGCATCGCAGTGTAACCCCTTCCCTGCCAGAGCTAGCCCTGCAGAGTATCACAATATCATCCCTTGAGTCTGCAGCTCCTGTGATAATTAGGTGTACCCAGGGGGGCAGCAGCTGAGCCCACAACCAACCTCACAGGACGGCAAGGAAGGTTGGCATCTCTCGGCCCTGGCACCTGCGCCCACTTACCCAGCTTCATGAGACACGCCAGCAGGATCCACAGAGCGATCTCGAAGGGCATCCGCACGTAGTCATAATCCAGGGACAGCACAGGGAATAGCTTGTGTTTGCCATGCCCGCCAGCTGCTGTGTGGTTCCCGCTCCTGTTGGCACCAGGCAAGGGGGTGACCCCAGGATGCACATGAGGTGGGGAGGTGATGCCCGGCGGGTCAGTCTCAAGGCTCAGAAGTGCATGCGACAGCAGGTTGGACTTGGGTGCCAGGCTAGGCACCAGTGCCAGGATGAGGAGGAGATACCCCCCAACATCTCTTACCAACATCCCACCTGTATATATATATATATATATACTCCACAGAGGATCAAATACCTATATACACACCCCTATGCAACTGAATAACCCTAAATATACACAGGGCCAAAAGATGTATACTGTACATGTATCTGTATAACACACACTATACTCCTCCAATAACCCTATCGATATACAGGAACCGGACTGATATATATATATTTAGTCACTCTTCTCCTATACAATCAAGCAACCCTATGTATGTTGGAAGAGGGCTCATGTTACTATATACCGGTATATATATACACACACATACTTGACGCACTATACCCCCAGTGATGGGATATTTATAAATACACAATGCCTTGCAATAGCCAATTTATTTCTATATATATATATCAAATAGAATATGCCTTCAGCCTGTATAGACAATTAGGTCCATAAGTTATATACGGTATGTTGGAATGATATAGGGTGTATATGCATATATATATATACACACATTTCCTGAGTGTATATCGTCTTCCTTGGGGGTGAATACTGCTATGTGTATGGGGATCCTTGGGGCATAAACAGTCCGGGGGTTCTGTGGTCCCTCCCTAGCACAGGTATGTATAGAGGGATGTATATATGTGATATAGGGGGTGTGTGTATATATCTATATTGGGTCACACATAGGTTTAGATATATTGTGCTATCCCCCTCTCCCTCCCTCCGGTACAGGCCTCTTTTCCCCGGTGTTTCCTGGTCCCGCCTCCCCTGGGTCCCCCCTCCGGTCCCGGCCTGCACTCCCTGCAGCTGCACGGCTGCTCTGTGCTCCTCCACCGCCGCCGACTCGCTTTATATCCGCTGACAAGCGAGAGAGGCCGGAGGATGGAGCGGCCAGAGAGACTAGGGAGACCCCTGCAGGCCTGGAGGTGAACTAACCCTCTCTCCCTCCCTCTCTCTTTCTATCTCTCTCTCTCTTTCTCTCTACTCTCTCTTTCCCTCTACTCTCTCTTTCCTCCCTTCTCTCTCTCCCTCCCTCTCTCTTTCTCCCCCTCTCTCTTTCTCTCTACTCTCCCTCCCTCTCTCTTTCTCTCCCCTCTCTCTTTCTCTCTACTCTCTCTTTCCTCCCTTCCCTTTCTCTCTCCCTCTCTCTTTCTCTCCCCTCTCTCTTTCTCTCTACTCTCTCTACCTCCCTTCCCTTTCTCTCTTTCTTTCATTCTCCCTCCTCTCTCTCCCCCCCTGTCGCCCTCCCAAATACCATCCCATTGCTCTCCCCTCTATTTCTCCTCCAAAATCTTCTTCCCAGCGGGGAGTTTAGAATCATGTAAATGTTTCAGATTAACCCTTTCTGGTGGTTGCCTGTGGATCACAGGTACTCAATGTCTTGTATATAATGTATACCCTGCTCATTTATGTAACTGTACTTGTAACCATGTATTATTTGTTTTACTCTGTGCCCAGGACATACTTGAATACGAGAAATAACTCTCAATGTCTTACTTCCTGGTAAAACATTTTATAAATAAAATAAATAATGTATCTGATCTCACACGCGCTGTTAGTACTGTGACCAGATTTTCAAAATGAAAAACCGGGACACATGAAAAAATTATTTATAAAACAAATTACATCACGTGACGCACCCCGTTGCCATGACAACGAGACACTGACGTCAGGCGGTGGTGACATGTTGCCATGACAATGTGGCATCACGTGATGCCTCGGCGCCATAATGCGTCCCGTTGTCATTTCAACTTGATGCCGCGTCTCGTTGTTATGGCAATGGGCATTACGTGACGTCGCGCAGCCATGTATTGGAATTTGGAGGTGAGGATACAGCCAAAGGCGAGATAAATATATAATAAAAAGATCTAAAAAACGTTATCTCCGGGTTAGCCTTCAATAAAAGGTGGGAACCCTGGCTGCAGTGTGTGTGTTTTGTGTATAGAGGTAGGCCCTGCAGTGTGTGTTTGTGTGTATAGAGGTGGGGGCTGCAGTGTGTGCGTTTTGTGTATAGAGGTGGACCCTGCAGTGTGTGTTTGTGTGTATAGAGGTGGGGGCTGCAGTGTGTGTTTGTGTGTATAGAGGTGAGGGCTTTGCTTGGGCCCTTCAACTCTTCCAGCCAGGGCATTATTGGCCAGGAATACCCAGTTCGGAGGGGATGATTACTACTTCAAAATGTGTTTATTTCCAATTCTTAACATAACACAAACCCTCGTTTCCCCCTCTTCCCTCCCGTTCTCTCTCTCTCTCTCTCTCTGCTCCCTCACGTGTGTGTGTGTGTGTGTGTGTGTGTGTGTGTGTGTATGTGTGTGTGTGTGTGTGTGTGTGTGTGTGTGTGTGTGTGTGTGTGTTTTCTAAAATAGTTTAAAAAAAGAATGAAAAGCAACATACTGTATATTGTTTTTATTATTTGTATAATTTTCTGGACTGACCTGAGCTCTGTATGGATCAGTGGTGGTCTGTCAAAACTCGTCCTCGTGGCAGGCACGTCAATGTCCATTGTGAGTGCCCACGCTGCAGGGAAAAGGGTGCACAAATATGAATTTGAAATCAGCATTTAAATGCAATACATTTAAATGTCTAGACAGCAGCAGAAAAACCCCACAAACCACCTTTTTTAAAGTTTAACTTCAACATAACAAATTCTATTAAGTAAAGGGATTTCACTATCAGAAATAAAACAAACCACTTTGCAGCCTGAAATCTGAAATGTACTTTCTCTACTCTACTTTAATTGCAATTAAATAAATAATGAAGACATTAAGTAAAATTAAAATAATTAACAAACTAAAATGAAATAAATAATTAATTGACATTAATTAAAATTAAATTACAAAAATGTAGGCAATAATTAAAATTAAGACATTTTAAAAATGTGACATTCCTGACCTTGTGTGTACGCCCACGCTGATCCTTTGTGAAGATAGTTGCAGAACCGGGTACAGGAGTGCCCGGCAGGTAAACTCCAAGTGCACCAACGGTGCCATTATTCACTCCGGGACACGGTGGCTGCGCAGTCACACACTTACACATCCACTGACTCACTTGGGGGTGGGGGAACGTATTCCAAGAGGGAACTGGACACGGGGTGGGATCACCCGGTGAAGGGAGAGGGAGAGTGAGCGTTCAGAAGGACGCTGGTAGTAGTGTCTCCTCTAGGGAGGGACACCTGTTGACTAAACTGATGGTTGCTACAAGTAATGCATATTGGTTAAGGTATATTGCTGTGTGTGTGTGTTCATGTACATAAGTTCCTGAGAAGACCCACTTCCCCAAGGGCGGAAGCTGTCGCAGGTGGAGGCGCTGCACCAAGTTATCAGTATTGTGAGCACCCCAGGCTCTCCGTGGCAGAGGCTTAGGCCCTGTGAGCCTACAGGTTATACAGCATATGGTAGTGGCCTGTGTTCGATAGGAACCAGGGCTACATTAAGAATTGGAAATAAACACATTTTGAAGTAGTAATCATCCCTCCGTACTGGGTATTCCTGGCAAATAATGCCCTGGCAGGAAGAGTTGAAGGGCCCAAGCAAAGCCCTCACCTCTATACACACAAACACACACTGCAGCCCCCACCTCTATACACACAAACACACACTGCATGGCCCACCTCTATACATACCAACACACACTGCAGCCAGGGTTCCCACCTTTTATTGAAGGCTAACCCGGAGATAACGTTTTTTAGATCTTTTTATTATATATTTATCTTGCCTTTGGCTGTATCCTCACCTCCAAATTCCATCAACATAGCTGCGCGACGTCACGTAATGCCCATTGCCATAAAAACGAGACGCGGCATCAAGTGGAAATGACAACGGGACGCATTATGGAGCCGAGGCATCACGTGATGCCACATTGTCATAGCAACATGTCACCACCGCCTGATGTCAGTGTCTCGTTGTCATGGCAACGGGGTGCGTCACGTGATGTAATTTATTTTATAAATAATTTTTGAATGTGTCCCGGTTTTTCATTTTGAAAATCTGACCCACATAGGGGTACTGACCCACACACCCACACACAGAGCCACCGACCCCCCCCCCCCACACACAGAGCCACTGACCCCCCCCCACACACACACACAGAGCCACTGACACACACACCCCTTAGAAGGAAGCAGCTCAGTTTGCTCCGACCTCCAACCAGTCCCCTGCGGCCCGCATCCTACAAAGCCCCGCCCCCGACTTCCTTCAACCAATCCCCTGCGGCCCAGCCGGCATTCTGCAAATCCTCACCAGCTGCCGCATCTTCTCCACACAGCCGCTTTGCGCCGCACCCCTGCATCGCCGCATCCTGGTAGAAAAACCAGGACCAGGGCCAAAACCCGGGACATTTCCGGGACAGACCGGCAACCGGGACAGGAATGAAAAAAACAGGACTGTCCCGGCAGAATCGGGATGTCTGGTCACCCTAGCTATTAGAGAGGTTTGGGGATCCTTACAATGCATTTGATCTCAGACGCGCTATTAGAGAGGATTGGGGTTCCTTACAATGCATCTGATCTCAGACGCGCTATTAGAGAGGGTTGGGGTTCCTTACAATGCATCTGATCTCAGACGCGCTGTTAGAGAGGGTTGGGGTTCCTTACAATGCACCTGATCCCAGACGCACTATTAGAGAGGGTTGGGGCTCCTTACAATGCGGCTGATCTCGGACGCGCTATTAGAGAGGGTTGGGGTTTCTTACAATGCATCTGATCTCAGACGCATTATTAGAGAGTGTTGGGATTCCTTACAATGCATCTGATCTCAGACGCGCTATTAGAGAGGGTTGGGGTTCCTTACAATGCATCTGATCTCGGACGCGCTATTAGAGAGGGTTGGGGATCCTTACAATGTATCTGATCTCAGACGCACTATTAGAGAGGGTTGGAGATCCTTACAATGCATCTGATCTCAGACGCGCTATTAGAGAGGGTTGGGGTTCCTTACAATGCATCTGATCTCAGACGCGCTATTAGAGAGGGTTGGAGATTCTTACAATGCATCTGATCTCAGACGCGCTATTAGAGAGGGTTGGGGTTCCTTACAATGCATCTGATCTCAGACGCGCTATTAGAGAGGGTTGGAGATCCTTACAATGCATCTGATCTCAGACGCGCTATTAGAGAGGGTTGGGGTTCCTTACAATGCATCTGATCTCAGACGCGCTATTAGAGAGGGTTGGAGATCCTTACAATGCATCTGATCTCAGACGCGCTATTAGAGAGGGTTGGGGTTCCTTACAATGCATCTGATCTCAGACGCGCTATTAGAGAGGGTTGGAGATCCTTACAATGCATCTGATCTCAGACGCGCTATTAGAGAGGGTTGGGGTTCCTTACAATGCATCTGATCTCAGACGCGCTATTAGAGAGGATTGGGGTTCCTTACAATGCATCTGATCTCAGACGCGCTATTAGAGAGGGTTGGGGTTCCTTACAATGCATCTGATCTCAGACGCGCTATTAGAGAGGGTTGGGGTTCCTTACAATGCATCTGATCTCAGACGCGCTGTTAGAGAGGGTTGGGGTTCCTTACAATGCACCTGATCCCAGACGCACTATTAGAGAGGGTTGGGGCTCCTTACAATGCGGCTGATCTCGGACGCGCTATTAGAGAGGGTTGGGGTTCCTTACAATGCGTCTGATCTCAGACGCGCTATTAGAGAGGGTCGGGGTTCCTTACAATGCATCTGATCTCAGACGCGCTATTAGAGAGGGTCGGGGTTCCTTACAATGCATCTGATCCCAGATGCGCTATTAGAGAGGATTGGGGTTCCTTACAATGCATCGGATCTCAGACGCGCTATTAGAGAGGGTTGGGGTTTCTTACAATGCATCTGATCTCAGACGCATTATTAGAGAGTGTTGGGGTTCCTTACAATGCATCTGATCTCAGACGCGCTATTAGAGAGGGTTGGGGTTCCTTACAATGCATCTGATCTCGGACGCGCTATTAGAGAGGGTTGGGGATTCTTACAATGCATCTGATCTCAGACGCACTATTAGAGAGGGTTGGAGATCCTTACAATGCATCTGATCTCAGACGCGCTCTTAGAGAGGGTTGGGGTTCCTTACAATGCATCTGATCTCAGACGCACTATTAGAGAGGGTTGGGGTTCCGTACAATGCATCTGATCTCAGACGCGCTATTAGAGAGGGTTGGGGTTCCTTACAATGCACCTGATCTCGGACGCGCTATTAGAGAGGGTTGGGGTTCCTTACAATGCATCTGATCTCAGACGCGCTATTAGAGAGGGTTGGGGCTCCGCAGAACTTTACATAGGGTTCCTTAACCAAAAGAATGTTGGAAACCACTGCCGTAGATTGGTATTTGCGCAGAACTCTCCTGGGGACTGGTAGGATCTATAAGAAATATAACAACATTTGGAGGATGTTAATTTTCACTGAATTTACCCTCCCGAACCAGCTATACTCTATCCATTCCACGCCTTCATTTCTTTTCCGAGTAAACTAATCAGATCAGTATAGTTAGCATTCTATAAGGATGATCAATGAGTATGACGATGAATTGCTAGATATTGGACGAATTCGAGTTTCCATCTGAAGTTGAAGTAAAGTTTAAAGAGTTTACATTTTAGAGGTTCAATACCTGCTTAAAGCGCCTGTAACAGGAACATATCCCTGTTCGGATAAAGCTGCCTCAGAGCTCAGAATCCAGCATAGAGCTAGTTAATTGCAGCCACTCAATTAGCCAGTCTCCACCTGAACTAATAAGAGCTCTGTAAAAAGCCTCATATGAGACACAAATATTGTTGCCAGACGGCTTCTCCAAAAATACAGGACTGAATGGCGAAAGGTGCATCAGGTCACTATATCCAGGGAGGTAAATACCGGACACATACATGTCCAGTATTACAGTACCTCTCATTTTTTACCGGACAGATTATCCAAATACAGGACAGTCCAGTTCAATACCGGACACCTGGCAACCCTAGACACAAAAGGGAGATTTTCCTCAGCACACAAGGGTGCTGACCTGAGGAAAGGGGTCTTGAATGTACAGGAGGACTGTGTATTGAAAGCAAGACTCAAGGGGACCAGACCACTTTTCCTGGACCCAGGAACCTGCCAGAGGCTGGACCCTCCAACACACCTGGACACCAATGACCTTGAAGGTCCACCTGCTTTAAGGTACCTCTGAGACTTTGGGGGTGGTATACTGGTAAGGGGCTTTCCCCAACAGTCTTACAGATAGGGACTGTGGAGTAAGTTATTCCTTACACAGGGATAGGTGTTTGTTGTTTTGTGTATATTTTTGTTTGCTGTCTTGTTTAACGGAACAGGCAATAAAGCCTTATGTTAATTTCACCCTAAATGGTCTCCATTAGCATACCTCTGCACACACCTCTTACAGCGCTAAAGCCACCAATTTGGTATTGTTCCTTTTATTGCCCAATAGAATCCTAAAATGATCTAAATCACTAACCAAATTTGGGAGTGAGGTTAGTGGTTTTGTAATTCATAATAGGATGTCATCTGCGTATAGTGTCATTTTAAATTAGTGTGACATTTGCTTAAAACCCAAGATGTTCTCGTTTAGTCTAATCTTGTTAGCTAAGGGTTCCGAACATAAGGCAAAGATCAGGGGTGAAAGGGGACAACCCTGTCTGGTGCCATTATTTATTCTAAGCCGATCTGCTGTGATTCCAGACATAGAAAAGGGGTTACTGTAGGAGCATTATACAGAGTTCAAATTCCCATCAGAAAGGGACCATCACATTTTAAAGGCAGATCATGTTTTAAACATAAATGTTCCCATTTAAGCGATCAAAGACGTTCTTGGTGTTTTGTTTAAATTAGCGAAGTGTGTTGGGTCTATTGCCTTCCTAATATTATCTGAGGCTTGTCTATTACATAAAAAGCCAGTCTGGTCGTGGTTCATCAAGTAGGCAAAATCCTCATTCGATCTAGACGCCCAAATCTTGACTGTGATGTTAGTTTAAGGATATTGGGTAATAGTTACTGCAATGCATCAGGTTCCTGCCTGGTTTACGGATGACTGAAATTTGAGTCGGTAGCACGGATTCCGCAATAGCTGCACCAAGAGTTGTACGACTTGCACAAAAATAACATGGGAAGGGACCATCCAGTTTCTTCTAATAAAGATTTGATAGCCCATTCGGACCAGGGGCTTTTGAATTTTTAAGTTCTTCACATGTTGGCGAGTACTATTCCCACTTTAGCCGGGTGAGATCCCCATTCCTCTAATAGGCGCTATCTTAAAGGGCACATTGCTAACTGAAAACAAGAAACGGTGACAGGACACATTTCCATACACATGACGATACACACAAACCTATTTACAGGACTCACAGTGAGGACCCCAGTCATAACTCTGAAGAACCTGCTTCTAGAACAAAGAGTGGGGCTATATATGTACCCTTCTATCTCCCTATGGTGATATCACTGGTCACAAGATCTGCAAGGGAGTGGCAACCCCTTTTGCACAAACATCCTACATCAGATGATGAGGAAGGGCAATACCAGGGTGATCCCACTCGGTTAACCCATTAAGGCCATTAACTCCTTACATTACTTAGTAGTCCCCAGAGGGAGCGACATTGGTATTACCTCTCTGGGTGTGTGTGTGTATACCGGTATTACCTCTCTGGGTGTGCATGTGTATACCGGTATTACATCTCTGGGCGTGTATGTGTATACTGGTATTACCTCTCTGGGTGTGTGTGTGTGTATACCGGTATTACATCTCTGGGCGTGTATGTGTATACCGGTATTACCTCTCTGGGTGTGTATGTGTATACCGGTATTACCTCTCTGGGTGTGTATGTGTATACCGGTATTACCTCTCTGGACATGTATGTGTATACCGGTATTACCTCTCTGGACATGTATGTGTATAACGGTATTACCTCTCTGGGCGTGTATGTGTATACCGGTATTACCTCTCTGGGCGTGTATATGTATACCGGTATTACCTCTCTGGGTGAGTATGTGTATACCGGGATTACCTCTCTGGGTGTGTGTGTGTGTGTATACCGGTATTACCTCTCAGGGCGTGTGTGTATACCGGTATTACCTCTCTGGGTGTGTATGTGTATACCGGTATTACCTCTCTGGGTGTGTGTGTGTATACCGGTATTACCTCTCTGGGTGTGTGTGTGTATACCGGTATTACCTCTCTGGACGTGTATGTGTATAATATTACCTCTCTGGGCGTGTGTGTGTATACCGGTATTACCTCTCTGGGTGTGTGCGTGTGTATACCGGTATTACCTCTCTGGGCGTGTGTGTGTATATCGGTATTACCTCTCTGGGCGTGTATGTGTACACCGGTATTACCTCTCTGGGCGTTTATGTGTATACCGGTATTACCTCTCTGGGCGTGTGTGTGTATACCAGTATTACCTCTCTGGGCGTGTATGTGTATACCGGTTATTACCTCTCTGTACGTGTATGTGTATACCGGTATTACCTCTCTGGGCGTGTATGTGTATACCGGTATTACCTCTCTGGGCGTGTATGTGTATACCGGTATTACCTCTCTTTACGTGTATGTGTATACCAGTATTAACCTCTCTTTACGTGTATGTGTATACCAGTATTAACCTCTCTGGACATGTATGTGTATACCGGTATTACCTCTCTGGGCGTGTATGTGTATACCGGTATTACCTCTCTGGGCGTGTATGTGTATACCGATATTACCTCTCTGGGCGTGTGTGTGTATACCGGTATTACCTCTCTGGGCGTGTATGTGTATACCGGTATTACCTCTCTGGGTGTGTGTGTGTGTGTGTGTATACCGGTATTACCTCTCAGGGCGTGTGTGTATACCGGTATTACCTCTCTGGGTGTGTATGTGTATACCGCTATTACCTCTCAGGGCGTGAGTGTATACCGGTATTACCTCTCTGGGTGTGTATGTGTATACCGGTATTACCTCTCTGGGTGTGTGTGTGTGTATACCGGTATTACCTCTCTGGACATGTATGTGTATACCGGTATTACCTCTCTGGGCGTGTGTGTATACCGGTATTACCTCTCTGGGCGTGTGTGTGTATACCGGTATTACCTCTCTGGGCGTGTATGTGTACACCGGTATTACCTCTCTGGGCGTGTATGTGTATACCGGTATTACCTCTCTGGGCGTGTATGTGTATACCAGTATTACCTCTCTGGGCGTGTATGTGTATACCGGTATTACCTCTCTGGGTGTGTATGTGTATACCGGTATTACCTCTCTGGGCGTGTGTGTGTATACCGGTATTACCTCTCTGGGCGTGTATGTGTATACCGATATTACCTCTCTGGGCGTGTATGTGTATACCGGTATTACCTCTCTGGGCATGTATGTGTATACCGGTATTACCTCTCTGGGCATGTATGTGTATACCGGTATTACCTTTCTGGGCGTGTATGTGTATACCGGTATTACCTCTCTGGGCGTGTATGTGTATACCGGTATTACCTCTCTGGGCGTGTATGTGTATACCGGTATTACCTCTCTGGGCGTGTATATGTATACCGGTATTACCTCTCTGGGCGTGTATGTGTATACCGGTATTACCTCTCTGGGCGTGTATGTGTATACCGGTATTACCTCTCTGGGCGTGTATGTGTATACCGGTATTACCTCTCTGGGCGTGTATGTGTATACCGGTATTACCTCTCTGTACGTGTATGTGTATACCAGTATTACCTCTCTGTACGTGTATGTGTATACCGGTATTACCTATCTGTACGTGCATGGGGTGGCAATCACCCATGCGCACGTGGGTGGCAAGCCCCCCCAAATTGGGAAATCCACCACTGATCATCAGCCCTGGTCTCCCCACGGCTGGATGAAGCCTCCCCAACGATCTTCCAGGTGCTGCAGTGCAGCCTCTGCCTCATGTTGCTCCAACACATTTTCTGATTTAATGTAAAACATCTAGTACGGCAGGCATAACCTTATAGGGGTCTGCGTTAAAATGGATACCACGCAGAAGATGACACTGTGTGCTCATTTGAATGACATTTCCCAGAATCCCTTGCTACAGTGGAAGCGCTGTATGCTGGGAGATAATGGGGAAAGGCGGAGCTGCGTGTTTTTATTTATCCTAATTGCACCTAACCCATTGGCTGCTGCTCTGCACTTATACTCCAGGGACAGCGCTATCACGTGAGCTCCTGACGAAGCACTACGTGCGAAACGCGTAGCGGTCACGTGGTGGCAGTTCCTGTGGAGTATTTGCAGCTGGTGGAAGCGGGTCCCCTTGTCTCTAGCAGGGTAAGTTACTCGGATTGGTCCGGACCCTCTCTGTAGTGCTTAGCTAGATCACTTTGGTTACCCCCTACCCCACATCTACCATTTTGGTGAATTACCAGTCCCGTTTTTAGTATAATTGTTTTGACTCATTGTTGTTTTAACCCTGCATCAGTGGATGGTTACCCACTGTCTTAGATTAATAAATCGTTTACACCCCTCAGTGCACTTGTCTGCCTTTTGTTTTCTACTGTTTGTGAGCCCCCCTCGTGGGAGCTCACTTTTGTAGGGGACGTGTGGAATCCCCCCCCCCCCCCCAGACTGTAGGCTGCAAGAGGGAGTCTTCACAGTACCCACGTTAGCGCGGAGCAACTCAATCCCTACGGGGCTGCAGACCTGTCTGACGTGTGAAAGTGCTCACAAGTGATCTATTTATTTGCTGACTTCATCTAAAACGTACAAGGTAAGAAGAATCGTGTTCCGACTTGCGTGGTCCCTGGACACTAGGAAGGAAGATCCAGCACTTCACAATGTCAGCACATAATCCTGAGATGACTTCAACGCGTTTCGCAGGTATGCTTCGTATGTTGCTCAACAATGTATATACATGTATTCAAACATTCATGGAATAGTTATGTAGAGCTGTACTACCAGCAAATGGCCACTAGAGGGATGATTGCCCCGTTGTGTTGTGTAGAGCAGCACCTGATACCTGAACTCAGGGGGAGCTGCTGTATTAACCTCTTAATGACTGAGCGTACTGCACCAACCCACTCCCTGAATACACTGCGATGCTCTGCAGAGCTATCTCTGGCAGGGTTAGGCCTGACGCTCTGCAGGGTTCTCTACAGCAGGGTTAGGAGTGATGCTCTGCAATGCTCTCTCCGGCAGGGTTAGGCATGACGCTCTGCAAGACTCTCTACGGCAGGGTTAGGAGTGATGCTCTGCAGGGCTCTCTCTCAAGCAGTGTTAGGAGAGATGCTCTGCATGGCTCTACGGAAGGGTTAGGCGTGATGCTCTGCAAGACTCTCTACGGAAGGGTTAGGCGCAACACTCTGAAGGGCTCTTTCTCCCTGGCAGGGTTAGGAGTGATGCTCTGCAGGGTTCTCTATAGCAGGGTTAGGCGTGACACTCTGCAGGGTTCTCTATGGCAGGGTTAGGCGTGACACTCTGCAGGGTTAGGCGTGATGCTCTGCAGGGTCCTCTATAGCAGGGTTAGGCGTGACGCTCTGCAGGGTCCTCTATCGCAGGGTTAGGCGTGACACTCTGCAGGGTTAGGCGTGATGCTCTGCAGGGTCCTCTATAGCAGGGTTAGGCGTGATGCTCTGCAGGGTCCTTTATAGCAGGGTTAGGCTTGACGCTCTGCAGAGTCCTCTATAGCAGGGTTAGGCGTGACGCTCTGCAGGGTCCTCTATAGCAGGGTTAGGCGTGACGCTCTGCAGGGTCCTCTATAGCATGGTTAGGCGTGACGCTCTGCAGGGTCCTCTATAGCAGGGTTAGGCGTGACGCTCTGCAGGGTCCTCTATAGCAGGGTTAGGCGTGACGCTCTGCAGGGTCCTCTATAGCAGGGTTAGGCGTGACGCTCTGCAGGGTCCTCTATAGCAGGGTTAGGCGTGACGCTCTGCAGGGTCCTCTATAGCAGGGTTAGGCGTGACGCTCTGCAGGGTCCTCTATAGCAGGGTTAGGCGTGACGCTCTGCAGGGTCCTCTATAGCAGGGTTAGGCGTGACGCTCTGCAGGGTCCTCTATAGCAGGGTTAGGCGTGACGCTCTGCTCATGGCTCGAGTTTCACATCCCAGGTTGGTTTAATTTTCCTGACTGATCAATTACCAGGTCAGAGACAACCTGCACCGCACAGAGCCCGCACCGCAGAGCCTGCAGAGCCTCCTCCCGTCCTGCAGAGCCTCCTTCCGTCCTGCAGAGCCTCCTTCATCTTGAGCATCCTGCTGCCCTGCAGAGCATTCCTCTGCCCCCCCTCAGCTCACAATGACTCCGCACTGCTCTGTCCTGCTCTTCCTCCTCACTGCTGCATCCTCTCTCTGTGCCACAGGTCAGTAACCAGCCTCTGCTTCTGCAATGCTCTGCAGACCATGTGTTAGCGGAGCGAGTCTCTGTAGAGAGCGATGTTCTGCAGTGCTAGGGTGATATGTTCTGCAGTGTTAGGGAGCGATGTTCTGCAGTATTAGGGAGCGATGTTCTGCAGTGCTAGGGTGATATGTTCTGCAGTGTTAGGGAGCGATGTTCTGCAGTATTAGGGAGCGATGTTCTGCAGTGTTAGGGAGCGATGTTCTGCAGTGTTAGGAAATGATGTTCTGCAGTGTTAGGGAATGATGTTCTGCAGTGTTAGGGAGCGATGTTCTGCAGTGTTAGGGAGCGATGTTCTGCAGTGTTAGGGAGCGATGTTCTGCAGTGTTAGGGAATGATGTTCTGCAGTGTTAGGGAATGATGTTCTGCAGTGTTAGGGAGCGATGTTCTGCAGTGTTAGGTAACGATGTTCTGCAGTGTTAGGGAGCGATGTTCTGCAGTGTTAGGGAGCGATGTTCTGCAGTGTTAGGGAATGATGTTCTGCAGTGTTAGGGAGCGATGTTCTGCAGTGTTAGGGAGCGATGTTCTGCAGTGTTAGGGAATGATGTTCTGCAGTGTTAGGGAATGATGTTCTGCAGTGTTAGGGAGCGATGTTCTGCAGTGTTAGGGAGCGATGTTCTGCAGTGTTAGGAAATGATGTTCTGCAGTGTTAGGGAGCGATGTTCTGCAGTGTTAGGGAGCGATGTTCTGCAGTGTTAGGGAATGATGTTCTGCAGTGTTAGGGAATGATGTTCTGCAGTGTTAGGGAGCGATGTTCTGCAGTGTTAGGGAATGATGTTCTGCAGTGTTAGGGAGCGATGTTCTGCAGTGTTAGGGAGCGATGTTCTGCAGTGTTAGGAAATTATGTTCTGCAGTGTTAGGGAGCGATGTTCTGCAGTGTTAGGAAATTATGTTCTGCAGTGTTAGGGAGCGATGTTCTGCAGTGTTAGGGAGCGATGTTCTGCAGTGTTAGGGAATGATGTTCTGCAGTGTTAGGGAGCGATGTTCTGCAGTGTTAGGGAGCGATGTTCTGCAGTGTTAGGGAGCGATGTTCTGCAGTGTTAGGAAATGATGTTCTGCAGTGTTAGGGAGCGATGTTCTGCAGTGTTAGGAAATGATGTTCTGCAGTGTTAGGGAGCGATGTTCTGCAGTGTTAGGGAGCGATGTTCTGCAGTGTTAGGGAGCGATGTTCTGCAGTGTTAGGGAGCGATGTTCTGCAGTGTTAGGGAATGATGTTCTGCAGTGTTGGAAAGTTATGCTCTGCAGTGTTGGAAAGTTATGCTCTGCAGTGTTAGGGAGCAATGTTCTGCAGTGTTGGAAAGCAATGCTCTGCAGCTCTATTCTTGCTCTGCAGAGGGCTGCGGGGGGCTGGGTTCCTGTGTGAGCTGCACTGGGGGGGAGAACTCCTTGAACATCAGCTGCGAATGGATGATCTGCGGAACCGCAGGTACAAAGCGGGGGGGGCGGGAAGAGGGAGTCATCTATAAGCATAGGACAGGGGGCTACATGGATAGGCGTAGAGGTCATACTCATTAACACTTTGTAAGGAGTCCTGAGGCTGGGGCTCAGAGAGAAGAGTGGGGGAATGGGATGGGGGGTTGTTACCTGTACAGACCTGAGAGATAGAGCCCTGTACATGAGGGCTGCCACCTGGGCTTCCCTATTGATGTGGGTTAGTTGGCCCGTGCTGCAAACCCAGCGGGAGATCCCACCCCCAGTATGCACAGCCCGACGCATTTTACACACACATTACAGGTAGGGGAGGTGGGGAGCGGGGGGGACTGGTTTTAGGGTAAGATAGGGGCTTGACGTCTCTGTCCTCGTCTCCACAGAGAATAGCAGCTGTGTCCCCAGTGGGGGAGCACCGCATGAATCGTGCAGAGTATCCAACATAAGCAGCATGTGCGCAGGTAACGGGGGGGGGGGGGCGGCAGCTGTGTAAGAGCGCTTGTGTGGTGGGGAGGTTAGAGCACTGGGTGTGGGGGGGAGGAGCAGTATTAACGCTCTGGGTGGGGGGGTGTAACAGTATAGGATTGCTGGGTGTGGGGGGAGGGAGCAGTATAAAAGAGCTGGGTGGTGGGGTGGAACAGTATGGGAGTGCTGGGTGTAGGGGGAACAGTATAGGATTGCTGGGTGTGGGGAGGGGGGAGAAATATAGGAGCGCTGGGTGTGGGGGGGGGGAGAGCAGTATAAAAGCTCTGGGCTTGGGGGGGCAGTATAAGAGCGCTGGGTGTGGGAGGAGCGTTGGGTGTGGTGGGAGCAGTATAAGATGTCTGGGTGTGGGGGGAGCAGTATAGGAGCGTTGGGTATGGGGGGAGCAGTATAAGGGTGCTGTGTGCGTGGGGTGCAGCAGTATAAAAGCTCTGAATATGGGGGGAGCAGTATCGGAGCGCTGGGTGTGAGGGGGGGGAGGAGTGTAAGAGTGCTGGGTGTGGGGGGGAGGAGTATAAGAGTACTTGGTATGGGGGCAGCAGTATAAAAGCTCTGAATATGGGGAGGAGCAGTAGAGGAGTGCTGGGTGTGTGGGGGGAAGCAGTATAAGAGTACTTGGTATGGGGGGAGCAGTATAAGGGTGCTGTGTGTGGGGGGGGAAGCAGTATAAGTGCTGGGTGTGGGGGGAGCAGTACAAGAGTGCTGGGTGTGGGGGGGGAAGCAGTATAAGTGCTGGGTGTGGAAATGGGGAGCAGTATAAGTGCTGGGTGTGGGGGGAGCAGTACAAGAGTGCTGGGTGTGGGGGGGAGCAGTATAAGTGCTGGGTGTGGGGGGGAGCAGTATAAGTGCTGGGTGTGGGGGGGAGCAGTATAAGAGTGCTGAGTGTGGGGGGGGGGCAGTATAGGAGCGCTGGGTGTGTGGGGGGGAGGAGTATAAGAGTACTTGGAATGGGGGGAGCAGTATAAGAGTGCTGGGTGTGGGGGGGGGGAAGCAGTTTAAGTGCTGGGTGTGGGGGGAGCAGTATAAGAGTGCTGGGTGTGGGGGGGGAAGCAGTATAAGTGCTGGGTGTGGGGTGGAGCAGTATAAGGGTGCTGGGTGTGGGGGGGAGCAGTATAAGAGTGCTGGGTGTGGGGGGGAGCAGTATAAGAGTGCTGGGTGTGGGGGGAGCAGTATAAGAGTGCTGGGTGTGGGGGGGAGCAGTATAAGAGTACTTGGTATGGGGGGAGCAGTATAAGTGCTGGGTGTGGGGGGGGAAGCAGTATAAGTGCTGGGTGTGGGGGGGGGGTGCAGTATGAGCGCTGGGTGTGGGGGGGGAGCAGCATAAGAGCGCTGGGTGTGAGGGGGGGGTGCAGTATGAGTGCTGGGTGTGGGAGGGGGGAGCAGTATGAGCGCTGGGTGTGGGGGGGGGAGCAGTATAAGAGTGCTGGGTGTGGGAGGGGGAGCAGCATAAGAGCACTGGGTGTGTGGGGGGGAGCAGCATAAGAGCACTGGGTGTGTGGGGGGGAGCAGTATAAGAGCACTGGGTGTGGGGGGGGGGTGCAGTATGAGCACTGGGTGTGGGGGGGGAGCAGTATGAGCGCTGGTTGTGGGGGGGGTGCAGTATGAGCGCTGGGTGTGGGAGGGGGAGCAGCATAAGAGCACTGGGTGTGGGGGGGTGCAGTATGAGCGCTGGGTGTGGGGGGGGGGGTGCAGTATGAGCGCTGGGTGTGGGGGGTGTGGGGGGGAGCAGCATAAGAGCACTGGGTGTGGGGGGGGGTGCAGTATGAGCTCTGGGTGTGGGGGGGGGGGTGCAGTATGAGCGCTGGGTGTGGGGGGGGGTGCAGTATGAGCGCTGGGTGTGGGGAGGGGGAGCAGCATAAGAGCACTGGGTGTGGGGGGGGGGTGCAGTATGAGCGCTGGGTGTGGGGGGGGAGCAGTATAAGAGCGCTGGGTGTGGGGGGGGGGTGCAGTATGAGCGCTGGGTGTGGGAGGGGGAGCAGCATAAGAGCACTGGGTGTGGGGGGGGGGTGCAGTATGAGCGCTGGGTGTGGGGGGGAGCAGTATAAGAGCGCTGGGTGTGGGGGGGGTGCAGTATGAGCGCTGGGTGTGGGGGGGAGCAGTATAAGAGCGCTGGGTGTGGGGGGGGTGCAGTATGAGCGCTGGGTGTGGGTGGGGGAGCAGCATAAGAGCGCTGGGTGTGGGGGGGGAGCAGTATAAGAGCGCTGGGTGTGGGGGGGGTGTGCAGCATGAGCGCTGGGTGTGGGGGGGGAGCAGTGTAAGAGCGCTGGGTGTGGGGGGGGGAGCAGTATAAGAGCGCTGGGTGTGTGGGGGGGGTGCAGTATGAGCGCTGGGTGTGGGGGGTGTGCAGTATGAGCGCTGGGTGTGGGGGGGGGGAGCAGTATAAGAGTGCTGGGTGTGGGGGGGGGAGCAGTATAAGAGTGCTGGGTGTGGGGGGGGGGCAGTATAAGAGTGCTGGGTGTGGGGGGGGGGAGCAGTATAAGAGCGCTGGGTGTGTGGGGGGGGTGCAGTATGAGCGCTTGGTGTGGGGGGTGTGTGCAGTATGAGCGCTGGGTGTGGGGGGGGAGGAGCAGTATAAGAGCGCTGGGTGTGGGGGGGGGGAGCAGTATAAGAGTGCTGGGTGTGCGGGGGGAGCAGTATAAGAGTGCTGGGTGTGGGAGCAGTATAAGAGTGCTGGGTGTGGGGGGGGGGAGCAGTATAAGAGTGCTGGGTGTGGGGGGGGGGAGCAGTATAAGAGTGCTGGGTGTGAGGGGGGGGAGCAGTATAAGAGTGCTGGGTGTGGGGGGGAGCAGTATAAGAGCGCTGGGTGTGAGGGGGGGGAGCAGTATAAGAGTGCTGGGTGTGGGGGGGGAGCAGTATAAGAGTGCTGGGTGTGAGGGGGGGAGCAGTATAAGAGTGCTGGGTGTGGGGGGGGAGCAGTATAAGAGCGCTGGGTGTGAGGGGGGGGAGCAGTATAAGAGTGCTGGGTGTGGGGGGGGAGCAGTATAAGAGTGCTGGGTGTGGGGAGCAGTATAAGAGCGCTGGGTGTGAGGGGGGGAGCAGTATAAGAGTGCTGGGTGTGGGGGGGGGAGCAGTATAAGAGCGCTGGGTGTGAGCAGTATAAGAGTGCTGGGTGTGGGGGGGGAGCAGTATAAGAGTGCTGGTGTGGGGGGGAGCAGTATAAGAGCGCTGGGTGTGAGGGGGGGAGCAGTATAAGAGTGCTGGGTGTGGGGGGGGAGCAGTATAAGAGTGCTGGGTGTGGGGGGGAGCAGTATAAGAGTGCTGGGTGTGAGGGGGGGGAGCAGTATAAGAGTGCTGGGTGTGGGGGGGGGAGCAGTATAAGAGTGCTGGGTGTGGGGGGGGAGCAGTATAAGAGTGCTGGGTGTGAGGGGGGGGAGCAGTATAAGAGTGCTGGGTGTGGGGGGGGGGGAGCAGTATAAGAGTGCTGGGTGTGGGGGGGAGCAGTATAAGAGCGCTGGGTGTGAGGGGGGGGAGCAGTATAAGAGTGCTGGGTGTGGGGGGGGGAGCAGTATAAGAGTGCTGGGTGTGAGGGGGGGAGCAGTATAAGAGTGCTGGGTGTGGGGGGGGAGCAGTATAAGAGCGCTGGGTGTGAGGGGGGGAGCAGTATAAGAGTGCTGGGTGTGGGGGGGGGAGCAGTATAAGAGTGCTGGGTGTGGGGAGCAGTATAAGAGCGCTGGGTGTGAGGGGGGGAGCAGTATAAGAGTGCTGGGTGTGGGGGGGGGAGCAGTATAAGAGCGCTGGGTGTGAGGGGGGGAGCAGTATAAGAGTGCTGGGTGTGGGGGGGGAGCAGTATAAGAGTGCTGGGTGTGGGGGGGGAGCAGTATAAGAGCGCTGGGTGTGAGGGGGGGAGCAGTATAAGAGTGCTGGGTGTGGGGGGGGAGCAGTATAAGAGTGCTGGGTGTGGGGGGGAGCAGTATAAGAGTGCTGGGTGTGAGGGGGGGGAGCAGTATAAGAGTGCTGGGTGTGGGGGGGGAGCAGTATAAGAGTGCTGGGTGTGGGGGGGGGAGCAGTATAAGAGCGCTGGGTGTGAGGGGGGGAGCAGTATAAGAGTGCTGGGTGTGGGGGGGGAGCAGTATAAGAGTGCTGGGTGTGGGGGGGGGGAGCAGTATAAGAGTGCTGGGTGTGAGGGGGGGAGCAGTATAAGAGTGCTGGGTGTGGGGGGGGAGCAGTATAAGAGTGCTGGGTGTGGGGGGGGGAGCAGTATAAGAGTGCTGGGTGTGGGGGGGGGAGCAGTATAAGAGCGCTGGGTGTGGGGGGGGGGAGCAGTATAAGAGCGCTGGGTGTGAGGGGGGGGAGCAGTATAAGAGTGCTGGGTGTGGGGGGGGAGCAGTATAAGAGTGCTGGGTGTGAGGGGGGGGAGCAGTATAAGAGTGCTGGGTGTGGGGGGGGAGCAGTATAAGAGTGCTGGGTGTGAGGGGGGGGAGCAGTATAAGAGCGCTGGGTGTGGGGGGGGGGAGCAGTATAAGAGTGCTGGGTGTGAGGGGGGGGAGCAGTATAAGAGCGCTGGGTGTGGGGGGGGGGAGCAGTATAAGAGCGCTGGTCTTTCTTCCAGTCCCAGAGAGAAGCTCAGCAGAGGTGCGTCCCAAGGAGGGTGAGTGTGAACTAACCGCTGTGCTTCTCACAATTAGGGGGGGATGGATTAATGTGGGGGTGGGGTGGGTGGGGTGGGTGGGGAGGGGGGGTGGGCGGTATTAATAGGGGGTTCTTGTTACAGGAGTTAGGTTACTAATCACACAGAGTGCAACCGAGTGTGAATTATTAATGCCTCCTGCACAGACAGGGTGTCTCTCTCTGTATGAGGCGGTCTTCCTGTATTAGTCTGTGTGTCTCTCTGTGTGAGGCGGTCTTCCTGTATTAGTCTGTGTGTCTCTCTGTATGAGGCGGTCTTCCTGTATTAGTCTGTGTGTCTCTCTGTATGAGGCGGTCTTCCTGTATTAGTCTGTGTCTCTCTCTGTATGAGGCGGTCTTCCTGTATTAGTCTGTGTGTCTCTCTGTATGAGGCGGTCTTCCTGTATTAGTCTGTGTGTCTCTCTGTATGAGGCGGTCTTCCTGTATTAGTCTGTGTGTCTCTCTGTATGAGGCGGTCTTCCTGTATTAGTCTGTGTGTCTCTCTGTGTGAGGCGGTCTTCCTGTATTAGTCTGTGTGTCTCTCTGTATGAGGCGGTCTTCCTGTATTAGTCGGTGTCTCTCTCTGTATGAGGCGGTCTTCCTGTATTAGTCTGTGTGTCTCTCTGTATGAGGCGGTCTTCCTGTATTAGTCTGTGTGTCTCTCTGTGTGAGGCGGTCTTCCTGTATTAGTCTGTGTGTCTCTCTGTATGAGGCGGTCTTCCTGTATTAGTCTGTGTGTCTCTCTGTGTGAGGCGGTCTTCCTGTATTAGTCTGTGTGTCTCTCTGTGTGAGGCGGTCTTCCTGTATTAGTCTGTGTATCTCTCTGTGTGAGGCGGTCTTCCTGTATTAGTCTGTGTGTCTCTCTGTATGAGGCGGTCTTCCTGTATTAGTCTGTGTGTCTCTCTGTATGAGGCGGTCTTCCTGTATTAGTCTGTGTGTCTCTCTGTGTGAGGCGGTCTTCCTGTATTAGTCTGTGTGTCTCTCTGTGTGAGGCGGTCTTCCTGTATTAGTCTGTGTATCTCTCTGTGTGAGGCGGTCTTCCTGTATTAGTCTGTGTGTCTCTCTGTGTGAGGCGGTCTTCCTGTATTAGTCTGTGTCTCTCTCTGTATGAGGCGGTCTTCCTGTATTAGTCTGTGTGTCTCTCTGTATGAGGCGGTCTTCCTGTATTAGTCTGTGTGTCTCTCTGTATGAGGCGGTCTTCCTGTATTAGTCTGTGTGTCTCTCTGTATGAGGCGGTCTTCCTGTATTAGTCTGTGTGTCTCTCTGTATGAGGCGGTCTTCCTGTATTAGTCTGTGTGTCTCTCTGTATGAGGCGGTCTTCCTGTATTAGTCTGTGTGTCTCTCTGTATGAGGCGGTCTTCCTGTATTAGTCTGTGTCTCTCTCTGTATGAGGCGGTCTTCCTGTATTAGTCTGTGTCTCTCTCTGTATGAGGCGGTCTTCCTGTATTAGTCTGTGTGTCTCTCTGTATGAGGCGGTCTTCCTGTATTAGTCTGTGTGTCTCTCTGTATGAGGCGGTCTTCCTGTATTAGTCTGTGTGTCTCTCTGTATGAGGCGGTCTTCCTGTATTAGTCTGTGTGTCTCTCTGTATGAGGCGGTCTTCCTGTATTAGTCTGTGTGTCTCTCTGTATGAGGCGGTCTTCCTGTATTAGTCTGTGTGTCTCTCTGTATGAGGCGGTCTTCCTGTATTAGTCTGTGTGTCTCTCTGTATGAGGCGGTCTTCCTGTATTAGTCTGTGTGTCTCTCTGTGTGAGGCGGTCTTCCTGTATTAGTCTGTGTGTCTCTCTGTATGAGGCGGTCTTCCTGTATTAGTCTGTGTGTCTCTCTGTGTGAGGCGGTCTTCCTGTATTAGTCTGTGTCTCTCTCTGTATGAGGCGGTCTTCCTGTATTAGTCTGTGTGTCTCTCTGTATGAGGCGGTCTTCCTGTATTAGTCTGTGTGTCTCTCTGTATGAGGCGGTCTTCCTGTATTAGTCTGTGTGTCTCTCTGTATGAGGCGGTCTTCCTGTATTAGTCTGTGTGTCTCTCTGTATGAGGCGGTCTTCCTGTATTAGTCTGTGTCTCTCTGTATGAGGCGGTCTTCCTGTATTAGTCTGTGTGTCTCTCTGTATGAGGCGGTCTTCCTGTATTAGTCTGTGTCTCTCTCTGTATGAGGCGGTCTTCCTGTATTAGTCTGTGTGTCTCTCTGTATGAGGCGGTCTTCCTGTATTAGTCTGTGTGTCTCTCTGTATGAGGCGGTCTTCCTGTATTAGTCTGTGTCTCTCTGTATGAGGCGGTCTTCCTGTATTAGTCTGTGTGTCTCTCTGTATGAGGCGGTCTTCCTGTATTAGTCTGTGTGTCTCTCTGTGTGAGGCGGTCTTCCTGTATTAGTCTGTGTGTCTCTCTGTGTGAGGCGGTCTTCCTGTATTAGTCTGTGTGTCTCTCTCTGTATGAGGCGGTCTTCCTGTATTAGTCTGTGTCTCTCTGTGTGAGGCGGTCTTCCTGTATTAGTCTGTGTGTCTCTCTGTATGAGGCGGTCTTCCTGTATTAGTCTGTGTGTCTCTCTGTATGAGGCGGTCTTCCTGTATTAGTCTGTGTGTCTCTCTGTATGAGGCGGTCTTCCTGTATTAGTCGGTGTCTCTCTCTGTGTGAGGCGGTCTTCCTGTATTAGTCTGTGTGTCTCTCTGTATGAGGCGGTCTTCCTGTATTAGTCTGTGTGTCTCTCTGTATGAGGCGGTCTTCCTGTATTAGTCGGTGTCTCTCTCTGTATGAGGCGGTCTTCCTGTATTAGTCGGTGTCTCTCTCTGTATGAGGCGGTCTTCCTGTATTAGTCTGTGTGTCTCTCTGTATGAGGCGGTCTTCCTGTATTAGTCGGTGTCTCTCTCTGTGTGAGGCGGTCTTCCTGTATTAGTCTGTGTGTCTCTCTGTGTGAGGCGGTCTTCCTGTATTAGTCTGTGTGTCTCTCTGTATGAGGCGGTCTTCCTGTATTAGTCTGTGTGTCTCTCTGTATGAGGCGGTCTTCCTGTATTAGTCGGTGTCTCTCTCTGTGTGAGGCGGTCTTCCTGTATTAGTCTGTGTCTCTCTCTGTATGAGGCGGTCTTCCTGTATTAGTCTGTGTGTCTCTCTGTATGAGGCGGTCTTCCTGTATTAGTCTGTGTGTCTCTCTGTATGAGGCGGTCTTCCTGTATTAGTCTGTGTGTCTCTCTGTGTGAGGCGGTCTTCCTGTATTAGTCTGTGTGTCTCTCTGTGTGAGGCGGTCTTCCTGTATTAGTCTGTGTGTCTCTCTGTGTGAGGCGGTCTTCCTGTATTAGTCTGTGTCTCTCTGTATGAGGCGGTCTTCCTGTATTAGTCTGTGTGTCTCTCTGTATGAGGCGGTCTTCCTGTATTAGTCTGTGTGTCTCTCTGTATGAGGCGGTCTTCCTGTATTAGTCTGTGTGTCTCTCTGTGTGAGGCGGTCTTCCTGTATTAGTCTGTGTGTCTCTCTGTATGAGGCGGTCTTCCTGTATTAGTCTGTGTGTCTCTCTGTATGAGGCGGTCTTCCTGTATTAGTCTGTGTCTCTCTGTATGAGGCGGTCTTCCTGTATTAGTCTGTGTGTCTCTCTGTGTGAGGCGGTCTTCCTGTATTAGTCTGTGTGTCTCTCTGTATGAGGCGGTCTTCCTGTATTAGTCTGTGTGTCTCTCTGTACGAGTCTATCTCGCATACTTTGCTCTTATGTAGCTGTCTCTTTATGAGTCTGTCTCTTCATCCAGCAGTCTCTCTCCCATTCATATGAATAGGAGCTGAGACGCACTAAAGCTTTGCACCCCTTGGTGTATCTGGGCCTGAGCATTACCTCTGTCAGTAGCAGCCCCTCTCTCTCCTCAGATGCCCCTGCCCCCCCTGGCCCTTCACACCCTGTCTTCCACACGGGCAGCTTCATTGGAGGAGGGGTCCTCGTGATAATTCTGCAGGTCATCGGCTACTTTGTCCTGAGGGGTCTGCAGGGAGCGGAGAGAGGCTACGAGACTATGTAAGACCCCCCGCCCCCCATTTAATAACCCTCCATACAATAACTCCTCCTGTAAACTCACCCCCTTCATAGCTACACATATAATGACATCATTTAATATCACCCACATTTAATTGAACCCCAATATATCACCATATACTGCCACCCCTGTTTAATGACCTTTCCTACATAATCCCATATAATATCACCTTTTAGAAATATATATATCTATATATCTCGCCCCATATAATCATTGCACTCTTTTATTCTTCCCCCACAGGGAGGAGACGCCTCAGTAAAGACCCCAACAGATACGCTGAATCCTGTGATCCCCTGAACTCCCCCCCCCCCCCCACACAGACTGCGCCTCACAGGGAGAAGGGGGTCACTCCAGGAAATGGATCAATGCCAGAGGGACCGGTGACCTATTGCTCGAAATTATATATTTGTATACAAATAACTGCCCCATAAAACTGCTCTGTATAACTCCTCCTATCTCTCCCTATAACTCCTCCTATCTCTCCATATAACCGCTCCCTATAACTCCTATCTCTCCCTATAACTCCTCCTATCTCTCCATATAACCGCTCCCTATAACTCCTATCTCTCCCTATAACTCCTCCTATCTCTCCATATAATCTCTCCCTATAACTCCTCCTATCTCTCCATATAACCGCTCCCTATAACTCCTCCTATCTCTCCATATAACCTCTCCCCATAACTCCTCCTATCTCTCCATATAACCGCTCCCTATAACTCCTCCTATCTCTCCATATAACCTCTCCCTATAACTCCTCCCATCTCTCCATATAACCCCTCCTATCTCTCCATATAACCTCTCCATATAACCCCTCCTATCTCTCCATATAACCTCTCCATATAACCCCTCCTATCTCTCCATATAACCCCTCCTATCTCTCCATATAACCCCTCCTATCTCTCCATATAACCTTTCCATATAACCCCTTCTATCTCTTCATATAACCGCTCCCTACAACTCCTCCTATCTCTCGTATAACCTCTCCCTATAACCCCTCCTATCTCTCCATATAACCGCTCCCTATAACTCCTCCTATCTCTCTATATAACCTCTCCCTATAACTCCTCCTATCTCTCCATATAACCGCTCCCTATAACTCCTCCTATCTCTCATGTAACCTCTCCCTATAACTCCTCCTATCTCTCTATATAACCTCTCCCTATAACTCCTCCTATCTCTCTATATAACCTCTCCCTATAACTCCTCCTATCTCTCCATATAACCTCTCCCTGTAACTCCTCCTATCTCTCCATATAACCTCTCCCTATAACTCCTCCTATCTCTCTATATAACCGCTCCCTATAACTCCTCCTATCTATATAACCTCTCCCTATAACTCATATCTCTCCATATAACTCCTATCTCTCCATATAACGGTTCCCTGTAACTCTTCCGATCGCCCCCATATAAACGTCCCTTATAATGTTTTTTGTTTTTGTCCCCTGTGCATCATGTAACCTAATAATTTTCACACGGACAGTGCTGGTGTTTATTGTTGGTGCGGTGGTACATCTGTCCCAGCGGGATGTAGTGTAAATGTCTGAGTCTGTGGGGTCACTAGGTGTCTCAGTGATCAGGATGCATGTTGGAGTTACAGCGGGTCACATTCCGACTCTTGAGGTCAGCGCAGGGTCAGGGGTTCTTTCTGGGGTCAGGTTCTCTCTCTGGGGTCAGTGTGGTGTCAGGGTTTCTCTCTCAGGTCAGGTTCTCTCTGGGGGTCAGCGTGGGGTCAAGTTCTGTCTCAGCGGTAGTACAACCTCTGTCCAGTTCCCAGCTCTTTTTATCACCGACCCCCAGAAACTCTTCTCTTCTTCTGTAGAATCCATCCAGGAGACAGGAACCCCATAACTGCTCCCTGTAACAGAGAGAGCCCATAATAGAGACATCATGACTGCTCCACGTAACACAGACACCTCTCCCCCCCCCCCAAACTGCTCCCCCTGACAGAGACCCCTCTGTGACTGCTCCCTGTGTGATGAGTTCTCACACTGCCCCCTGGCAGGTTACTCTCCAAGGTGCTCTGGCCATGTGACTATTGGACATGAGAGCAGCCAATAATAACGGCTGTAGAAGAGGAGTGAAAAAGAGGGAGAGAAGCCTTTAGAAGAGGGTGCGGCCAAGCTGATAGCAGTCAGGTCCGCGCAGATCTGATTTCCGGTTCGGTCGAGGATTGCAGCGTGCACTTTTGCACGTGGCAGCAGGAGCAGAGAGCCAGACGTGGTTAAGAGTACAGCATCGGCGGAGGGGACCTCAACAGCTTCAGCGCACAGCTGTACCAAGCTCCCACAGAGTGCCGGCAGCATCCCAAGCCAACGTGGCCAGGATTTGGTGGCTAATACACCACTGACTCACACAGCGTTATTTGGGGATTGTGTTGTATTTGTATACTGTGTAGTGATCCCTGGAAGGGGGTCACAAGGTGCACGAGTTAAGTGTATAAGTAAACTAGTTGTATCACCCGTATACCGTGTCCATATTCTTCTTGCTGTCTGACTGTATACCACGCTTGGCCCATTAAGTTATTGCTAGGGACTCGGGGCCCCCACGCCAGCAATAGTCAAAAGTCTGAGGGTTACAGAAGAGGCGCTGCTGAGATTACAACTTCTTGATTTCATTAGTGTAAAACACACTATATATAAGAGTCTCCCCCATTGTACAATCAGCATGGCTACAGGAGTCGCTAGAACAATCGCCCTACAGTGGCCCCTGCCGACATTGTTATACCTCACAACAAGTGCGGACATTACGAGATTGGTGCGCATGGAATGGCCTACACTGTAATAAGGCGCTTAGTCTACCGGTCCCACATACAACTGATGATGCGAGTATCAAGGGGAGTCCTCGGTGCGGGAGCCCTGTGGGGATGGGCCCAAATTCAGGAACAAATGGCGTGCTACAATACTAAGACAGCATATGTATTGCGTGTGAGAGGACGATATTGACCCGATAATATTGTGAGAAGGGACCCGGAGATGTGGGTGTTACTGTGGGGTGTTTACCTGCGGGAGCCCCAGAGCAATGTGACTGCACACACTATAGGAGATAAGGCCCGAGAATTCCAAGCCAGAGTGGGGAACAGTTCTGTAATGAGATGTTCCCTGAAGTACCCACTTCCTCTTCGGGACAAGCCACCCACTGACAGGGGTCCAATCCTGTGCTAAATCCCATGAGGAATAATGTCAAGGATTAGAAGGCAGCCGGCTCTCCAGAAGTAAAGGGGGGGGAGTGGGGGGGGGGAAAGGATTGAGTTTATTGAGTTTACATGTAATCAATAAATCCAAACAACTGACAGAATTGTGATCTTTTCTGGGTTCTGCGGATATTACAGACGGTTCGAGAACAATTTATCAGCCATAATACAGCCGCTGACGAAAATTAACCAAAGGCTACACGCCACCCAGAGGACGCAGTACGGCTGCTGGAGACTCCAGTCAAGACTTTCAAAATGAACAAACCCTTTGTAGATAGGACTGCTAAGTGCGAAGAGGCTTTCCAAGCTATAAAGGCCCATCTCACTGCTGATCTACAAAAACCCTATGTGCGGCATTTACTGTAGGCACCAGAATAGAAGGGTTAGGAGCAGTACTGTATCAGGAGCACCCTGATGGGTATTCGTGAGTCACGTTGTGGACAAGCTGCAAGACTATCTGTACGGAGCCACCTTCGTAGTGCACACAGACAACAACCCACACTCTATCATTAGATAAGTTGGATGCCACTGGTCACAGGGGCTGAGCGGCCTCGGCTACGTGCAATTTCAGCCTGAAGTACAGACCTGGGAAGGAAAACATGGATGCCGACGCCCTGTCTCACGGGAAGACATCGCCGGAGTGCGCGTATTGCACAAGCAAATTGATGTGGCAAGACGGATCACGGCTGCAACGTTAAACCAAGTGCCTAACAGTCTGTGGATATCCCCCCTGGTATCCTCTCACCCTGCAGAGAGATCTATGGAGGGGTTACCTCTGCCGAACCAGCGGGATCTAGCCGAAGCTCAGACAGACAGACTACGGTTTGAAGAAAAATTTGGTCGGCCTTAAGGGGCCAGAAATCGGTCAGGACCGTCATCAGACCGCACCCTGAAAGTCAACTCCTATTAAAGCACTGGTCTAATCTGGTGATGAAGAGCGGAGTGATGTTCAGAGCCGCCAAGAAGTCCCAACAGACCATAACTAAGCAACTGGTACTTCCTTCCAAGTGTGGGCCGGTGGTACTCCGTCCTGTCCATGACGATCATGGCCACCTACGTACAGACAAGGTGCTGGGATTAATGAAAGACCGTTTCTATTGTCCCCGAATGGATCGGGATGTTGAATATTGAAAGAACTGTGGGAGGTGCGGGCATACCAAGACTTTGCCTACAAGGTCCGCACCATTGATAAATATCAGCACTGGACCACTGGATTTCCTGTCCTTACAACCAAATACTAATAATATCCTAGTGGTCACAGACCATTTTCCCCCCCGGTATTCTCAAGCATTCCCGACTAATGATCAACGAGATACTGATGTCGCTACGGGACAAGTATTTTGTCCATTATGGATTTTCAACTAGGATACATTTCGATTTAAGGGCAGGATTTTGAAAGTCGATGCATCAAGAAATTACTGCGCCCTTGTGGGATAAAAAATAAAATAATTAACAACGCCTTACCACCCACAGGGGGTCCTCAACCCCAGAGATTAAATAGGACCCTACTGAAAATGATGGGCACATTAAATACTCAAGGGAAGGAACGATGGAGTCAGCATGTGCACCACCTGGGGTGTAACTGCATTCGGAATGACTACAGGGCATTCGCCCTACTGCTTGATGTTTGGAAGGGAAGCCCGATGACCCACTGATCTGTGTTTGAGTGTCCCCTCAAAAGAAAAAGGAGGGTCGCGACATAGCAAAAAGTAAATTCTTTATATATTAAAAACCATATTGCACCAATGAATGAAATAAAGAAAACAAAGAGATTGCCTGCAAAGAAGGACTGCTGCTGGTAGGCCTGATGTGAGGGATAAGCTCCTTCCTTCTAATAGTCTCTTAGGTCCTTGGGTGGAGGGAGGAGCCAATGTTATGCACCAGATGTAGCCAGTAGTGTCCGTCCCCTGGGGTTTCCCGTCAGTGGAGTACTTCTCCTGGCTTTGGCTGCGGCGGAAGGCATCCTGTCTCCTCGGCCGACCCGGAAGAGACGTCATCAGCGGAGGATCTCCTAGGCTGTAGGCTTGCGTCTGTAGCAGGCTGGCACAGTTACGGAGCAGCGACAGTCTGCTCAGTGCTGCGAGTCCCTCTGATGGCACATCCCTGACCACGGACATGCAGTATTTACAGAGGCTCAAGGAACGGTTGCAAGACGCGTACAGACTGCTCGCATTGGCAGCTATAGGGGCCAATCAGGGCAGTAAAGGTTAGAGTCCTTATCCGAAATCTGGCACACACAAAATATCGAATGGCTGGAAACCAGAGCCTTATAGGGTAATAGAAAAACTACAAAGACTAACAGTATATAGAGTAAGGCCCGGAAAAGGAAGAGGGCCAGAAAAGAACCTGAATAGGAATCGTCTCCTGCCTATAGGTCACTTGGTGCGATGCCCTGAGAAAGAAAGTATTCCAGGAGGAATAGCCAACCTAGGAGAAGTGATCCACTAAACCGAGGGCAGGGTCGTCCCAGTAGCCCACCAAGCCACTGTAGGCAGGGCAGCGAGGAAGACTCCGATCAGGACGAGGGGTATGAAGGAGGGAGAATGCTAGGGCAACCATCGCATATCATGGACCCGGGAAAAGAGCGGCATCCTCCACAAGAGGTGTCCCAATGCGACCAGCACTGCCCCCCGGCAGGTTCCTCTCCAGTGTGCCCTGGACATGTGACTATTGGACACGAGAGCAGCCAATAATAACGGCTGTGGAAGAGGTGGGACCAAGCGGGAGAGAAGCCTTTAATAGAGGAGCGGCCATGTTGACTCAGATCTGCGCGGATTTGACTGCTATCCGGTTCGGTCGAGGATTGCGGAGAGTGCTCGGAGTGACAGCCGGAGCAGAGAGCTAGACCGCCAGACATGGTCGAGAGTACAGAGTCGTCGGAGGGGACCCCCAACGGCTATAAAAAGTACAGCAGTCCCGAAGTACAGGCCCGCAGCAACTGGTACACAAGCAGCTCCCATGGTGTGCCGCAGCATCCCCAGCCAACATATCCAGCATTGGGCAGCTACTCCACCACGGACACCGATTCTCACCCGTGCAGCGTTACCTCGGCACAGGGTCACACGGTGCGCGGGAAGTGTATAGGTAAACTAGTTGCATCACCCGTTACCATGCGTGGCCCATTAAGTTATCGCTAGGGACTCAGGCCCCCACCTCAGCAATAGTCATAAGTCTGAGGGTTACAAAGGAGGGGTTACACAGAGGCCCCGCGACTGCTCCCTGTAACGCAGAGGCCCCGCGACTGCTCCCTGTAACGCAGAGACCCCGCGACTGCTCCCTGTAACGCGGAGGCCCCGCGACTGCTCCCTGTAACGCGGAGGCCCCGCGACTGCTCCCTGTAACGCAGAGACCCCGCGACTGCTCCCTGTAACGCAGAGGCCCCGCGACTGCTCCCTGTAACGCGGAGGCCCCGCGACTGCTCCCTGTAACGCGGAGGCCCCGCGACTGCTCCCTGTAACACAGAGGCCCCGCGACTGCTCCCTGTAACACAGAGGCCCCGCGACTGCTCCCTGTAACACAGAGGCCCCGCGACTGCTCCCTGTAACACAGAGGCCCCGCGACTGCTCCCTGTAACGCAGAGGCCCCGCGACTGCTCCCTGTAACGCAGAGGCCCCGCGACTGCTCCCTGTAACGCGGAGGCCCCGCGACTGCTCCCTGTAACGCGGAGGCCCCGCGACTGCTCCCTGTAACGCGGAGGCCCCGCGACTGCTCCCTGTAACGCGGAGGCCCCGCGACTGCTCCCTGTAACGCGGAGGCCCCGCGACTGCTCCCTGTAACACAGAGGCCCCGCGACTGCTCCCTGTAACACAGAGGCCCCGCGACTGCTCCCTGTAACACAGAGGCCCCGCGACTGCTCCCTGTAACACAGAGGCCCCGCGACTGCTCCCTGTAACACAGAGGCCCAGCGACTGCTCCCTGTAACACGGAGGCCCCGCGACTGCTCCCTGTAACACGGAGGCCCAGCGACTGCTCCCTGTAACGCGGAGACCCCGCGACTGCTCCCTGTAACACAGAGCCCCCGCGACTGCTCCCTGTAACGCGGAGGCCCCGCGACTGCTCCCTGTAACGCAGAGACCCCGCGACTGCTCCCTGTAACGCAGAGGCCCCGCGACTGCTCCCTGTAACGCAGAGACCCCGCGACTGCTCCCTGTAACGCGGAGGCCCCGCGACTGCTCCCTGTAACGCGGAGGCCCCGCGACTGCTCCCTGTAACGCGGAGGCCCCGCGACTGCTCCCTGTAACGCGGAGGCCCCGCGACTGCTCCCTGTAACGCGGAGGCCCCGCGACTGCTCCCTGTAACGCGGAGGCCCCGCGACTGCTCCCTGTAACACGGAGACCCCGCGACTGCTCCCTGTAACACGGAGACCCCGCGACTGCTCCCTGTAACGCAGAGGCCCCGCGACTGCTCCCTGTAACGCAGAGGCCCAGCGACTGCTCCCTGTAACGCAGAGGCCCCGCGACTGCTCCCTGTAACGCAGAGGCCCCGCGACTGCTCCCTGTAACGCAGAGGCCCCGCGACTGCTCCCTGTAACGCAGAGACCCCGCGACTGCTCCCTGTAACGCGGAGGCCCCGCGACTGCTCCCTGTAACGCAGAGGCCCCGCGACTGCTCCCTGTAACGCGGAGGCCCCGCGACTGCTCCCTGTAACACAGAGACCCCGCGACTGCTCCCTGTAACACGGAGACCCCGCGACTGCTCCCTGTAACGCGGAGGCCCCGCGACTGCTCCCTGTAACGCGGAGGCCCCGCGACTGGTCCCTGTAACGCGGAGGCCCCGCGACTGCTCCCTGTAACGCGGAGGCCCCGCGACTGCTCCCTGTAACGCAGAGGCCCCGCGACTGCTCCCTGTAACATGTGACGACCCACAGGAATGGAGAGGGAAGGTCAGAGGTCACATGGGTATGTGAAGGAGTCCCAGGTAGTATCAAGGGGTCACGAAAGAACGACTAGAGGTCGTAGTGGTCATGGGAGGATCAGTAGTCACAGGAAAGAGGTTTGATGTGGCAGAGGAAGGATGAAAGGTCAAAGGTAACAGATCAGGAAGGATTAGGAGTGACACAGACATGGCCAAAGGTCACCAGTAAGGGGTCAGGGGTGATAAGGGGAGGTCAGAGGTCACAGGGAGGAGTCAGGTGACGCACCTTGGCCGGTGCTGAGCCGAACCCCCCCAGGAGCCGGCTTGACAGGGTCCCCTGGTCCCAGACCGTGAACTCGGCACAGGCCTCGGCAAGGTCCCCCTCTCTGAACCCGTCATATACCATGGTGTGATTGTACATGGGCTGCAGGCTTCGGGACATCACACGTGTGCGCTGGTGGCTGGATGGGCTGTCATCTGGGAGCACGCAACTGCGGGGGGGAGGGGGGGAGGAGAAACATGGTGCAGACGGGGGGAGGGGGAAGGAGAGAGAAAAGGGGAGGGGCGTGAGTCAGTGGGTGGGAGGAGAGGGGACCAAGGGAGGGAGGGGGAGAGACCGGTGGGTGGGGAAACAGCGAGATGAAGGGGACATGGTTAGTGTCACTATACATAGGCACCTTACCACTTGACAAAAGAGCTGACAGTTCCGGCCTTGAGAGGTACGAGGTGCTGAGCCTCCTTCACCCAAATGTGCAGCTCCCCCAAGGGAGGGAGACTGGACCCTGTTGGAGGGGGGGGAGAAGAGAGGTGTGAGAGGGGAGGGAGGAGAGATGGGCTGGAAAGCAACAAGAGGGGGGGGGGTAGGGCACAGAGAGGGGACGAGAAGGAGCAAATGAGGGAAGTGAGGAGCAATTACACCCTCTACTCCCCCCCAGTGACTCACCGCCTTCCCCCGGGGACGTGAACATGATGGCCAAACTGAGCCTCCCCCGTCTGCACAGGATGTCCGGAGACAGGGGGGTCTGTGGGAGACACCACAGATCAGACACGGCCTCCCACTTCAGAGACCAGGAGGAGGGGGTAGGTTAAGGAAAGGCAGAAGAGAGGGAGGAGGGAAAGGATGACTAGATGATCCAGAGTCGCTGGTTAGTAGAATTAATCACATGATCCAGAGTCATGCATTTGCAAAGGACACATAGATGATCTGAAGCGATAGACTAGGTAGACGATCTGGAGCGATGGATCACTCAAGGACAGATAGAGAATTCAGAGCGATAGATCAGCACAGGACAGGCAGACGATCCAGAGCAGTAGATCATGTGTTGGGAAGGCCTCTCTCACCCGCGGCTGCAAGTTGTACCAGGCCGGCTGAATTTGGTTCCAGTCCCAGGACTCCAGATCCAGCTCCACCTCCCCCAAGAAGAGGTTCCTCCCCAGGAGGCCCCGATGCCAGACAGACAGATTAAGAACCCGGCACTGCAGCTCAGACTGCTCCAACTTGTACTGTCACACAGAGAGGGGACTGTCACTGTCACCTCAGGGGCGGGGGGGGGGGGGGGGAGAGAGGGGGTATTAGGATTGGTCTCTTGTGTGAGGCCTGCAGGTCTTCCAATCCTTAGATGCCTTATTGCACAGTAGGGTTGAAAGGGATAAAGAAGATCCTCCCAGGGAATGGGGCGTACAGAGCGTTGGGGAGGGGCAGGCAGGGTTCTTTGGGGGGGCAGAGAGGTTAGGGGAGATGGCCAGCGGTGGGGTTGGGTGTGGGGGCAGGTTTGAGAGATGAGCAAGGGTTCGAGGGGGAGGGAGGGTTCTGCACTCACCTTGAGGGTGTCATTAAACAGGGGGTCCAAAGTCTTCTTCTTCACTCCCGTCTTCCTCTTGCCCTGGGAGGATTTGTCAGGGAGCAAATAGCACTTCACATAGCTGGGTTAGGGGGAGAAAAGAGCAAGAAAGGAGAAATGGGGGGTGAAATGGGGCGTGGGAGGGAGAGAGAGAATGTGTCATGGATTGAGAGATAAGAAAGAAGACATGTTTACATTTGCCAATTGCTTGAGACTGCCACCCCCTACCGCTCTGTCACTCCCCCCCCCCCCAGCGAGGTCCCCTCCCCCCTCCTCACTCACGGGTTGGAGCGCTGGTTGTGGGCTGCGGTCAGGTCCCGGCACTGTATGACCAGGACCCTCAGTTCCTTTCTGGGGGAGTCGTACTGAAGAGAGAACTGGATCCAGCCCTGAACTTCCAGAGACTTCACCTCCCCCGTACTGAAGAGACTCATCATACTGCCAGAGAGCTGGGGGGGGGGGGAGATCAGGGTGACAAGGACCCAGGGGTCATAGGGGAGAGTGATACAGTGAGAGCGGGTGCAGTGACAGCAGGTGCAGTGACAGCAGGTGCAGTGACAGCAGGTGCAGTGACAGCAGGTGCAGTGACGCAGTGAGAGCGGGTGCAGTGACAGCAAGTAACAGCACAGAAGGCACAGTGACACAGTGACAGGGCGTGCAGTGACATTAATAAACAGCACAGACGGCACATTGATGCACAGTGACAGGGTGTGCAGTGACACATTAATAAACAGCACAGAAGGCACAGTGACACAGTGACACAGTGACACAGTGACAAATTAGCAGCGAGGCGCGAATAGAGATAAAAAAAAGTTTTTAATTAACCAAAAAACACATAACAGCGCAGGTACCGGAACGCGTTTCACACCGTTAGGCACAGTGACACAGTGACAGTAGGCGCAATGACAGTGACACAATAACACACAGTGACAGCAGACACAGTAACACAGTAGAGAAACATCTTTGCTCACGTGCCCAGTTGCGCGAAACGCGTTAGAGTCCTACACTTTCCCTATCGCAGGCTCATTATGTGCTAGGGCGAGGGGCACACAGCGACAGCGGGCGAGGGGCACACGGCGACAGCGGGCGAGGGGCACACGGCGACAGCGGGCGAGGGGCACACGGCGACAGCGGGCGAGGGGCACACGGCGACAGCGGGCGAGGGGCACACGGCGACAGCGGGCGAGGGGCACACGGCGACAGCGGGCGAGGGGCACACGGCGACAGCGGGCGAGGGGCACACGGCGACAGCGGGCGAGGGGCACACGGCGACAGCGGGCGAGGGGCACACGGCGACAGCGGGCGAGGGGCACACGGCGACAGCGGGCGAGGGGCACACGGCGACAGCGGGCGAGGGGCACACGGCGACAGCGGGCGAGGGGCACACGGCGACAGCGGGCGAGGGGCACACGGCGACAGCGGGCGAGGGGCACACGGCGACAGCGGGCGAGGGGCACACGGCGACAGCGGGCGAAGGGCACACAGCGACAGCGGGCGAGGGGCACACGGCGACAGCGGGCGAGGGACACACGGCGACATCGGGCGAGGGGCACACGGCGACAGCGGGCGAGGGGCACACGGCGACAGCGGGCGAGGGGCACACGGCGACAGCGGGCGAGGGGCACACGGCGACAGCGGGCGAGGGGCACACGGCGACAGCAGGTGCAGTTGCTCACAGATTTAGAGCCCAGGGTTGGCACTGAGGGGCTATGCGTGAGGATCCTGTGTCCATCCAACTCCAGAGCACAGTTCTGATCCGCACTGCCCCCCTGGAGGAACAAATGGGTCAGTCACTGAAACGGAGGAACAAATGGGTCAGTCACTGAAACGTGTCACACCCACCACAGGGACAAGTGTTCCTCAACCCGCTGCCCGTCAGTGGCATGGACAGACCAGGCTGCTCCCAACGGCTAAACCACACATGGCCTCTGCCCCTCACTCACCTCCCCGGTGACAGGTGACAGGGAGATCTCTTCCATACCCTGCTCCCCCACACTTGGGATGCGATGGCGTACAGGACTAACGTCTGCAGGGACACAGAGTGACAAGGGTGACAAGGTGTCACAGATGAACAGGGACATTAAGGGGGTGTCGTCACCGGGAGACAGGGACATTAAGGGGGGTGTCGTCACCAGGAGAAAGGGACATTAAGGGGGGTGTCGTCACCAGGAGAAAGGGACATTAAGGGGGGTGTCGTCACCGGGAGACAGGGACATTAAGGGGGGTGTCGTCACCAGGAGAAAGGGACATTAAGGGGGGTGTCGTCACCGGGAGACAGGGACATTAAGGGGGGTGTCGTCACCAGGAGAAAGGGACATTAAGGGGGGTGTCGTCACCGGGAGACAGGGACATTAAGGGGGGTGTCGTCACCAGGAGACAGGGACATTAAGGGGGGTGTCGTCACCGGGAGACAGGGACATTAAGGGGGGTGTCGTCACCAGGAGACAGGGACATTAAGGGGGGTGTCGTCACCAGGAGACAGGGACATTAAGGGGGGTGTCGTCACCAGGAGACAGGGACATTAAGGGGGGTGTCGTCACCGGGAGACAGGGACATTAAGGGGGGGTGTCGTCACCGGGAGACAGAGACATGGGGTGTCGTCACCGGGAGACAGGGACATTAAGGGGGGTGTCGTCACCGGGAGACAGAGACATGGGGTGTCGTCACCGGGAGACAGAGACATGGGGTGTCGTCACCGGGAGACAGGGACATTAAGGGGGGTGTCATCACCGGGAGACAGAGACATGGGGTGTGTCAGTAATGTCACAAGGTCAGATGAGGTGTCACGGACAGGAGGGGGAGAAGAGTGGCAGACAGAGGGTGTCACCTTCCTCATCCTCCTCGAAGCTGTCCTCTTCCTAAAGCAGAAACGAGATTACAACATAAGTCATGGCACCTGTGACAAGAGGGGAGGGGACGTGTGTCCGGCAGCGTGTAGTGTCATATGTAACATGCAATGGAGCCACAGGGATGACTGAGAGGTAGATACCCCTATCAGGATGGCGAGGGGGGGGGGGAGGGGGGGAGGTGCAGTTGTCTGGAGAGAAGAGGAATATATTACAGTGGGGCTGTGTATGGGCCGGTACGGACCTGAGTGTCATCGGAGAGCTGCTCAGATAGGGAGTTGCTGGACAACCTATGACAAGAAACACATAAATCAGGACACGCCTCGAACATGTCACCACATTCAGTGTCAGATGGGCCAGAGCCGAGTGAGGCGTCTGGGACAGAAGGAGTTACAGCACTGCATGTCCTCTCCGTCACTATCCCGTCTGTGTCCTGCTGTCCCTGATCCCTCCGTCTGACCTTGTCACATGCTCTGGGTGATCCCATCTTACTGTCCCCCTCCATCTCACCTTGTCACCTGCTCTGGGTGATCCCACCCTACTGTCCCTGATCTCTCCGTCTGACCGTGTCACATGCTCTGGGTGATCCCATCCTGCTGTCCCTGATCTCTCCGTCTCACCGTGTCACATGCTCTGGGGGATCCCATCCTGCTGTCCCTGATCCCTCCGTCTCACCGTGTCACATGCTCCGGGTGATCCCATCTTACTGTCCCTGATCCCTCCGTCTCACCTTGTCACATGCTCTGGGTGATCCCATCTTGCTGTCCCTGATCCCTCCGTCTCACCGTGTCACATGCTCTGGGTGATCCCACCCTACTGTCCCTGATCCCTCCGTCTCACCGTGTCACATGCTCTGGGTGATCCCACCCTACTGTCCCTGATCCCTCCGTCTCACTGTGTCACATGCTCTGGGTGATCCCACCCTACTGTCCCTGATCCCTCCGTCTCACTGTGTCACATGCTCTGGGTGATGCCACCCTACTGTCCCTGATCCCTCCGTCTCACTGTGTCACATGCTCTGGGTGATCCCATCCTACTGTCCCTGATCCCTCCGTCTCACCGAGTCACATGCTCTGGGTGATCCCACCCTACTGTCCCTGATCCCTCCGTCTCACTGTGTCACATGCTCTGGGTGATCCCACCCTACTGTCCCTGATCCCTCCGTCTCACTGTGTCACATGCTCTGGGTGATCCCATCCTACTGTCCCTGATCTCTCCGTCTCACCGTGTCACATGCTCTGGGTGATCCCATCCTGCTGTCCCTGATCCCTCCGTCTCACCTTGTCATCTGCTCTGGGTGATCCCATCCTACTGTCCCTGATCCCTCCGTCTCACCGTGTCACATGCTCCGGGTGATCCCATCCTGCTGTCCCTGATCTCTCCGTCTCACTGTGTCACATGCTCCGGGTGATCCCATCCTACTGTCCCTGATCCCTCAGTCTCACCGTGTCACATGCTCTGGGTGATCCCACCCTACTGTCCCTGATCCCTCCGTCTCACCATGTCACATGCTCTGGGTGATCCCATCCTGCTGTCCCCGATCCCTCCGTCTCACCGAGTCACATGCTCTGGGTGATCCCATCCTGCTGTCCCCGATCCCTCCGTCTCACCGTGTCACATGCTCTGGGTGATCCCATCCTGCTGTCCCTGATCCCTCCGTCTCACCTTGTCACGTGCTCTGGGTGATCCCATCCTGCTGTCCCTGATCTCTCCGTCTCACCGTGTCACATGCTCTGGGTGATCCCATCCTGCTGTCCCCGATCCCTCCGTCTCACCGTGTCACATGCTCCGGATGATCCCATCCTGCTGTCCCTGATCTCTCCGTCTCACCGTGTCACATGCTCTGGGTGATCCCATCCTGCTGTCCCCGATCTCTCCGTCTCACCGTGTCACATGCTCCGGGTGATCCCATCTTACTGTCCCCGATCCCTCCGTCTCACCGTCGTGTCACATGCTCCGGGTGATCCCATCTTACTGTCCCTGATCCCTCCGTCTCACAGTGTCACATGCTCTGGGTGATCCCATCTTACTGTCCCTGATCTCTCCGTCTCACCGTGTCACATGCTCCGGGTGATCCCATCTTACTGTCCCCGATCCCTCCGTCTCACCGTGTCACATGCTCCGGGTGATCCCATCTTACTGTCCCTGATCTCTCCGTCTCACCGTGTCACATGCTCTGGGTGATCCCATCCTACTGTCCCTGATCTCTCCGTCTCACTGTGTCACATCCTCCGGGTGATCCCATCCTGCTGTCCCCGATCCCTCCATCTCACCTGGTCACATGCTCCGGGTGATCCCATCCTGATGTCCCTGATCTCTCCGTCTCACCGTGTCACATGCTCTGGGTGATCCCATCCTGCTGTCCCCGATCCCTCCGTCTCACCGTGTCACATGCTCTGGTGATCCCACCCTACTGTCCCCGATCCCTCCGTCTCACCGTGTCAAATGCTCTGGTGATCCCACCCTACTGTCCCCGATCCCTCCGTCTCACTGTGTCACATGCTCTGGGTGATCCCATCCTGCTGTCCCTGATCCCTCCGTCTCACCTTGTCACGTGCTCTGGGTGATCCCATCCTGCTGTCCCTGATCTCTCCGTCTCACCGTGTCACATGCTCTGGGTGATCCCATCCTGCTGTCCCCGATCCCTCCGTCTCACCGTGTCACATGCTCCGGATGATCCCATCCTGCTGTCCCTGATCTCTCCGTCTCACCGTGTCACATGCTCTGGGTGATCCCATCCTGCTGTCCCCGATCTCTCCGTCTCACCGTGTCACATGCTCCGGGTGATCCCATCTTACTGTCCCCGATCCCTCCGTCTCACCGTGTCACATGCTCCGGGTGATCCCATCTTACTGTCCCTGATCCCTCCGTCTCACCGTGTCACATGCTCTGGGTGATCCCATCTTACTGTCCCTGATCTCTCCGTCTCACCGTGTCACATGCTCCGGGTGATCCCATCTTACTGTCCCCGATCCCTCCGTCTCACCGTGTCACATGCTCCGGGTGATCCCATCTTACTGTCCCTGATCTCTCCGTCTCACCGTGTCACATGCTCTGGGTGATCCCATCCTACTGTCCCTGATCTCTCCGTCTCACTGTGTCACATGCTCCGGGTGATCCCATCCTGCTGTCCCCGATCCCTCCATCTCACCTGGTCACATGCTCCGGGTGATCCCATCCTGATGTCCCTGATCTCTCCGTCTCACCGTGTCACATGCTCTGGGTGATCCCATCCTGCTGTCCCCGATCCCTCCGTCTCACCGTGTCACATGCTCTGGTGATCCCACCCTACTGTCCCCGATCCCTCCGTCTCACCGTGTCACATGCTCTGGTGATCCCACCCTACTGTCCCTGATCCCTCCGTCTCACTGTGTCACATGCTCTGGGTGATCCCATCCTGCTGTCCCTGATCCCTCCGTCTCACTGTGTCACATGCTCCGGGTGATCCCATCCTGCTGTCCCCGATCCCTCCATCTCACCGTGTCACATGCTCTGGGTGACCCCATCCTGCTGTCTCACCGTGTCACATGCTCCGGGTGATCCCATCCTGCTGTCCCCGATCCCTCCATCTCACCGTGTCACATGCTCCGGGTGATCCCATCCTGCTGTCCCCGATCCCTCCATCTCACCGTGTCACATGCTCTGGGTGATCCCATCCTGCTGTCCCTGATCCCTCCGTCTCACTGTGTCACATGCTCCGGGTGATCCCATCCTGCTGTCCCTGATCCCTCCGTCTCACCGTGTCACATGCTCTGGGTGACCCCATCCTGCTGTCTCACCGTGTCACATGCTCCGGGTGATCCCATCCTGCTGTCCCCGATCCCTCCATCTCACCGTGTCACATGCTCCGGGTGATCCCATCCTGCTGTCCCCGATCCCTCCATCTCACCGTGTCACATGCTCTGGGTGATCCCATCCTGCTGTCCCTGATCCCTCCGTCTCACTGTGTCACATGCTCCGGGTGATCCCATCCTGCTGTCCCTGATCCCTCCGTCTCACCGTGTCACATGCTCCGGATGATCCCATCCTACTGTCCCCGATCTCTCCGTCTCACCGTGTCACATGCTCTGGGTGATCCCATCCTGCTGTCCCTGATCCCTCCGTCTCACCTTGTCATCTGCTCTGGGTGATCCCATCCTACTGTCCCTGATCCCTCCGTCTCACCGTGTCACATGCTCCGGGTGATCCCATCCTGCTGTCCCTGATCTCTCCGTCTCACTGTGTCACATGCTCCGGGTGATCCCATCCTACTGTCCCTGATCCCTCAGTCTCACCGTGTCACATGCTCTGGTGATCCCACCCTACTGTCCCTGATCCCTCCGTCTCACTGTGTCACATGCTCTGGGTGATCCCATCCTGCTGTCCCTGATCCCTCCGTCTCACTGTGTCACATGCTCCGGGTGATCCCATCCTGCTGTCCCCGATCCCTCCATCTCACCGTGTCACATGCTCTGGGTGACCCCATCCTGCTGTCTCACCGTGTCACATGCTCCGGGTGATCCCATCCTGCTGTCCCCGATCCCTCCATCTCACCGTGTCACATGCTCCGGGTGATCCCATCCTGCTGTCCCCGATCCCTCCATCTCACCGTGTCACATGCTCTGGGTGATCCCATCCTGCTGTCCCTGATCCCTCCGTCTCACTGTGTCACATGCTCTGGGTGATCCCATCCTGCTGTCCCTGATCCCTCCGTCTCACCGTGTCACATGCTCTGGGTGACCCCATCCTGCTGTCTCACCGTGTCACATGCTCCGGGTGATCCCATCCTGCTGTCCCCGATCCCTCCATTTCACCGTGTCACATGCTCCGGGTGATCCCATCCTGCTGTCCCCGATCCCTCCATCTCACCGTGTCACATGCTCCGGGTGATCCCATCCTGCTGTCCCTGATCCCTCCGTCTCACTGTGTCACATGCTCCGGGTGATCCCATCCTGCTGTCCCTGATCCCTCCGTCTCACCGTGTCACATGCTCCGGATGATCCCATCCTACTGTCCCCGATCTCTCCGTCTCACCGTGTCACATGCTCTGGGTGATCCCATCCTGCTGTCCCTGATCCCTCCGTCTCACCTTGTCATCTGCTCTGGGTGATCCCATCCTACTGTCCCTGATCTCTCCGTCTCACCGTGTCACATGCTCCGGGTGATCCCATCCTGCTGTCCCTGATCTCTCCGTCTCACTGTGTCACATGCTCCGGGTGATCCCATCCTACTGTCCCTGATCCCTCAGTCTCACCGTGTCACATGCTCTGGTTGATCCCACCCTACTGTCCCTGATCCCTCCGTCTCACTGTGTCACATGCTCTGGGTGATCCCATCCTGCTGTCCCTGATCCCTCCGTCTCACTGTGTCACATGCTCCGGGTGATCCCATCCTGCTGTCCCCGATCCCTCCATCTCACCGTGTCACATGCTCTGGGTGACCACATCCTGCTGTCTCACCGTGTCACATGCTCCGGGTGATCCCATCCTGCTGTCCCCGATCCCTCCATCTCACCGTGTCACATGCTCCGGGTGATCCCATCCTGCTGTCCCCGATCCCTCCATCTCACCGTGTCACATGCTCTGGGTGATCCCATCCTGCTGTCCCTGATCCCTCCGTCTCACTGTGTCACATGCTCTGGGTGATCCCATCCTGCTGTCCCTGATCCCTCCGTCTCACCGTGTCACATGCTCTGGGTGACCCCATCCTGCTGTCTCACCGTGTCACATGCTCCGGGTGATCCCATCCTGCTGTCCCCGATCCCTCCATTTCACCGTGTCACATGCTCCGGGTGATCCCATCCTGCTGTCCCCGATCCCTCCATCTCACCGTGTCACATGCTCTGGGTGATCCCATCCTGCTGTCCCTGATCCCTCCGTCTCACTGTGTCACATGCTCCGGGTGATCCCATCCTGCTGTCCCTGATCCCTCCGTCTCACCGTGTCACATGCTCCGGATGATCCCATCCTACTGTCCCCGATCTCTCCGTCTCACCGTGTCACATGCTCTGGGTGATCCCATCCTGCTGTCCCCGATCCCTCCGTCTCACCGAGTCACATGCTCTGGGTGATCCCATCCTGCTGTCCCCGATCCCTCCGTCTCACCGTGTCACATGCTCTGGGTGATCCCATCCTGCTGTCCCTGATCCCTCCGTCTCACCTTGTCACGTGCTCTGGGTGATCCCATCCTGCTGTCCCTGATCTCTCCGTCTCACCGTGTCACATGCTCTGGGTGATCCCATCCTGCTGTCCCCGATCCCTCCGTCTCACCGTGTCACATGCTCCGGATGATCCCATCCTGCTGTCCCTGATCTCTCCGTCTCACCGTGTCACATGCTCTGGGTGATCCCATCCTGCTGTCCCCGATCTCTCCGTCTCACCGTGTCACATGCTCCGGGTGATCCCATCTTACTGTCCCCGATCCCTCCGTCTCACCGTCGTGTCACATGCTCCGGGTGATCCCATCTTACTGTCCCTGATCCCTCCGTCTCACAGTGTCACATGCTCTGGGTGATCCCATCTTACTGTCCCTGATCTCTCCGTCTCACCGTGTCACATGCTCCGGGTGATCCCATCTTACTGTCCCCGATCCCTCCGTCTCACCGTGTCACATGCTCCGGGTGATCCCATCTTACTGTCCCTGATCTCTCCGTCTCACCGTGTCACATGCTCTGGGTGATCCCATCCTACTGTCCCTGATCTCTCCGTCTCACTGTGTCACATCCTCCGGGTGATCCCATCCTGCTGTCCCCGATCCCTCCATCTCACCTGGTCACATGCTCCGGGTGATCCCATCCTGATGTCCCTGATCTCTCCGTCTCACCGTGTCACATGCTCTGGGTGATCCCATCCTGCTGTCCCCGATCCCTCCGTCTCACCGTGTCACATGCTCTGGTGATCCCACCCTACTGTCCCCGATCCCTCCGTCTCACCGTGTCAAATGCTCTGGTGATCCCACCCTACTGTCCCCGATCCCTCCGTCTCACTGTGTCACATGCTCTGGGTGATCCCATCCTGCTGTCCCTGATCCCTCCGTCTCACCTTGTCACGTGCTCTGGGTGATCCCATCCTGCTGTCCCTGATCTCTCCGTCTCACCGTGTCACATGCTCTGGGTGATCCCATCCTGCTGTCCCCGATCCCTCCGTCTCACCGTGTCACATGCTCCGGATGATCCCATCCTGCTGTCCCTGATCTCTCCGTCTCACCGTGTCACATGCTCTGGGTGATCCCATCCTGCTGTCCCCGATCTCTCCGTCTCACCGTGTCACATGCTCCGGGTGATCCCATCTTACTGTCCCCGATCCCTCCGTCTCACCGTGTCACATGCTCCGGGTGATCCCATCTTACTGTCCCTGATCCCTCCGTCTCACCGTGTCACATGCTCTGGGTGATCCCATCTTACTGTCCCTGATCTCTCCGTCTCACCGTGTCACATGCTCCGGGTGATCCCATCTTACTGTCCCCGATCCCTCCGTCTCACCGTGTCACATGCTCCGGGTGATCCCATCTTACTGTCCCTGATCTCTCCGTCTCACCGTGTCACATGCTCTGGGTGATCCCATCCTACTGTCCCTGATCTCTCCGTCTCACTGTGTCACATGCTCCGGGTGATCCCATCCTGCTGTCCCCGATCCCTCCATCTCACCTGGTCACATGCTCCGGGTGATCCCATCCTGATGTCCCTGATCTCTCCGTCTCACCGTGTCACATGCTCTGGGTGATCCCATCCTGCTGTCCCCGATCCCTCCGTCTCACCGTGTCACATGCTCTGGTGATCCCACCCTACTGTCCCCGATCCCTCCGTCTCACCGTGTCACATGCTCTGGTGATCCCACCCTACTGTCCCTGATCCCTCCGTCTCACTGTGTCACATGCTCTGGGTGATCCCATCCTGCTGTCCCTGATCCCTCCGTCTCACTGTGTCACATGCTCCGGGTGATCCCATCCTGCTGTCCCCGATCCCTCCATCTCACCGTGTCACATGCTCTGGGTGACCCCATCCTGCTGTCTCACCGTGTCACATGCTCCGGGTGATCCCATCCTGCTGTCCCCGATCCCTCCATCTCACCGTGTCACATGCTCCGGGTGATCCCATCCTGCTGTCCCCGATCCCTCCATCTCACCGTGTCACATGCTCTGGGTGATCCCATCCTGCTGTCCCTGATCCCTCCGTCTCACTGTGTCACATGCTCCGGGTGATCCCATCCTGCTGTCCCTGATCCCTCCGTCTCACCGTGTCACATGCTCTGGGTGACCCCATCCTGCTGTCTCACCGTGTCACATGCTCCGGGTGATCCCATCCTGCTGTCCCCGATCCCTCCATCTCACCGTGTCACATGCTCCGGGTGATCCCATCCTGCTGTCCCCGATCCCTCCATCTCACCGTGTCACATGCTCTGGGTGATCCCATCCTGCTGTCCCTGATCCCTCCGTCTCACTGTGTCACATGCTCCGGGTGATCCCATCCTGCTGTCCCTGATCCCTCCGTCTCACCGTGTCACATGCTCCGGATGATCCCATCCTACTGTCCCCGATCTCTCCGTCTCACCGTGTCACATGCTCTGGGTGATCCCATCCTGCTGTCCCTGATCCCTCCGTCTCACCTTGTCATCTGCTCTGGGTGATCCCATCCTACTGTCCCTGATCCCTCCGTCTCACCGTGTCACATGCTCCGGGTGATCCCATCCTGCTGTCCCTGATCTCTCCGTCTCACTGTGTCACATGCTCCGGGTGATCCCATCCTACTGTCCCTGATCCCTCAGTCTCACCGTGTCACATGCTCTGGTGATCCCACCCTACTGTCCCTGATCCCTCCGTCTCACTGTGTCACATGCTCTGGGTGATCCCATCCTGCTGTCCCTGATCCCTCCGTCTCACTGTGTCACATGCTCCGGGTGATCCCATCCTGCTGTCCCCGATCCCTCCATCTCACCGTGTCACATGCTCTGGGTGACCCCATCCTGCTGTCTCACCGTGTCACATGCTCCGGGTGATCCCATCCTGCTGTCCCCGATCCCTCCATCTCACCGTGTCACATGCTCCGGGTGATCCCATCCTGCTGTCCCCGATCCCTCCATCTCACCGTGTCACATGCTCTGGGTGATCCCATCCTGCTGTCCCTGATCCCTCCGTCTCACTGTGTCACATGCTCTGGGTGATCCCATCCTGCTGTCCCTGATCCCTCCGTCTCACCGTGTCACATGCTCTGGGTGACCCCATCCTGCTGTCTCACCGTGTCACATGCTCCGGGTGATCCCATCCTGCTGTCCCCGATCCCTCCATTTCACCGTGTCACATGCTCCGGGTGATCCCATCCTGCTGTCCCCGATCCCTCCATCTCACCGTGTCACATGCTCCGGGTGATCCCATCCTGCTGTCCCTGATCCCTCCGTCTCACTGTGTCACATGCTCCGGGTGATCCCATCCTGCTGTCCCTGATCCCTCCGTCTCACCGTGTCACATGCTCCGGATGATCCCATCCTACTGTCCCCGATCTCTCCGTCTCACCGTGTCACATGCTCTGGGTGATCCCATCCTGCTGTCCCTGATCCCTCCGTCTCACCTTGTCATCTGCTCTGGGTGATCCCATCCTACTGTCCCTGATCTCTCCGTCTCACCGTGTCACATGCTCCGGGTGATCCCATCCTGCTGTCCCTGATCTCTCCGTCTCACTGTGTCACATGCTCCGGGTGATCCCATCCTACTGTCCCTGATCCCTCAGTCTCACCGTGTCACATGCTCTGGTTGATCCCACCCTACTGTCCCTGATCCCTCCGTCTCACTGTGTCACATGCTCTGGGTGATCCCATCCTGCTGTCCCTGATCCCTCCGTCTCACTGTGTCACATGCTCCGGGTGATCCCATCCTGCTGTCCCCGATCCCTCCATCTCACCGTGTCACATGCTCTGGGTGACCACATCCTGCTGTCTCACCGTGTCACATGCTCCGGGTGATCCCATCCTGCTGTCCCCGATCCCTCCATCTCACCGTGTCACATGCTCCGGGTGATCCCATCCTGCTGTCCCCGATCCCTCCATCTCACCGTGTCACATGCTCTGGGTGATCCCATCCTGCTGTCCCTGATCCCTCCGTCTCACTGTGTCACATGCTCTGGGTGATCCCATCCTGCTGTCCCTGATCCCTCCGTCTCACCGTGTCACATGCTCTGGGTGACCCCATCCTGCTGTCTCACCGTGTCACATGCTCCGGGTGATCCCATCCTGCTGTCCCCGATCCCTCCATTTCACCGTGTCACATGCTCCGGGTGATCCCATCCTGCTGTCCCCGATCCCTCCATCTCACCGTGTCACATGCTCTGGGTGATCCCATCCTGCTGTCCCTGATCCCTCCGTCTCACTGTGTCACATGCTCCGGGTGATCCCATCCTGCTGTCCCTGATCCCTCCGTCTCACCGTGTCACATGCTCCGGATGATCCCATCCTACTGTCCCCGATCTCTCCGTCTCACCGTGTCACATGCTCTGGGTGATCCCATCCTGCTGTCCCTGATCCCTCCGTCTCACCTTGTCATCTGCTCTGGGTGATCCCATCCTACTGTCCCTGATCCCTCCGTCTCACCGTGTCACATGCTCTGGGTGATCCCATCCTGCTGTCCCTGATCCCTCCGTCTCACCTTGTCATCTGCTCTGGGTGATCCCATCCTACTGTCCCTGATCCCTCCGTCTCACCGTGTCACATGCTCCGGGTGATCCCATCCTACTGTCCCTGATCCCTCAGTCTCACCGTGTCACATGCTCTGGTTGATCCCACCCTACTGTCCCTGATCCCTCCGTCTCACCGTGTCACATGCTCTGGGTGATCCCATCCTGCTGTCCCCGATCCCTCCGTCTCACCGTGTCACATGCTCCGGATGATCCCATCCTGCTGTCCCTGATCTCTCCGTCTCACCGTGTCACATGCTCTGGGTGATCCCATCCTGCTGTCCCCGATCTCTCCGTCTCACCGTGTCACATGCTCCGGGTGATCCCATCTTACTGTCCCCGATCCCTCCGTCTCACCGTGTCACATGCTCCGGGTGATCCCATCTTACTGTCCCTGATCCCTCCGTCTCACCGTGTCACATGCTCTGGGTGATCCCATCTTACTGTCCCTGATCTCTCCGTCTCACTGTGTCACATGCTCCGGGTGATCCCATCCTGCTGTCCCCGATCCCTCCATCTCACCTGGTCACATGCTCCGGGTGATCCCATCCTGATGTCCCTGATCTCTCCGTCTCACCGTGTCACATGCTCTGGGTGATCCCATCCTGCTGTCCCCGATCCCTCCGTCTCACCGTGTCACATGCTCTGGTGATCCCACCCTACTGTCCCCGATCCCTCCGTCTCACCGTGTCACATGCTCTGGTGATCCCACCCTACTGTCCCTGATCCCTCCGTCTCACTGTGTCACATGCTCTGGGTGATCCCATCCTGCTGTCCCTGATCCCTCCGTCTCACTGTGTCACATGCTCCGGGTGATCCCATCCTGCTGTCCCCGATCCCTCCATCTCACCGTGTCACATGCTCTGGGTGACCCCATCCTGCTGTCTCACCGTGTCACATGCTCCGGGTGATCCCATCCTGCTGTCCCCGATCCCTCCATCTCACCGTGTCACATGCTCCGGGTGATCCCATCCTGCTGTCCCCGATCCCTCCATCTCACCGTGTCACATGCTCTGTGTGACCCCATCCTGCTGTCCCTGATCCCTCCGTCTCACATGCTCCGGATGATCCCATCCTACTGTCCCCGATCTCTCCGTCTCACCGTGTCACATGCTCTGGGTGATCCCATCCTGCTGTCCCCGATCCCTCCATCTCACCGTGTCACATGCTCTGGGTGATCCCATCCTACTGTCCCTGATCCCTCCGTCTCACTGTGTCACATGCTCCGGGTGATCCCATCCTACTGTCCCCGATCTCTCCGTCTCACCGTGTCACATGCTCCGGGTGATCCCATCTTACTGTCCCCGATCCCTCCGTCTCACCGTGTCACATGCTCCGGGTGATCCCATCTTACTGTCCCTGATCCCTCCGTCTCACCGTGTCACATGCTCTGGGTGATCCCATCTTACTGTCCCTGATCCCTCCGTCTCACATGCTCTGGGTGATCCCATCTTACTGTCCCTGATCCCTCCGTCTCACCGTGTCACATGCTCAGGGTAATCCCATCTTACTGTCCCTGATCTCTGTCTCACCGTGTCACATGCTCCGGGTGATCCCATCTTACTGTCCCTGATCTCTCCGCCTCACCGTGTCACATGCTCTGGGTGATCCCATCTTACTGTCCCTGATCCCTCCGTCTCACATGCTCTGGGTGATCCCATCCTGCTGTCCCTGATCCCTCCGTCTCACATGCTCTGGGTGATCCCATCCTACTGTCCCTGATCCCTCCGTCTCACCGTGTCAGATGCTCCGGGTGATTCCATCCTGCTGTCCCCGATCCCTCCGTCTCACCGTGTCACATGCTCCGGATGATCCCATCCTGCTGTCCCTGATCCCTCCGTCTCACCGTGTCACATGCTCTGGTGATCCCACCCTACTGTCCCTGATCCCTCCGTCTCACCGTGTCACATGCTCTGGGTGATCCCATCCTGCTGTCCCTGATCTCTCCGTCTCACCGTGTCACATGCTCTGGTGATCCCACCCTACTGTCCCTGATCCCTCCGTCTCACCGTGTCACATGCTCTGGGTGATCCCATCTTACTGTCCCTGATCCCTCCGTCTCACCGAGTCACATGCTCTGGGTGATCCCATCCTGCTGTCCCTGATCCCTCCGTCTCACCATGTCACATGCTCCGGGTGATCCCATCCTGCTGTCCCTGATCCCTCCGTCTCACCGTGTCACATGCTCTGGGTGATCCCATCCTACTGTCCCTGATCCCTCCGTCTCACCGTGTCACGTGCTCTGGGTGATCCCACCCTACTGTCCCTGATCTCTCCGTCTCACCGTGTCACATGCTCTGGGTGATCCCACCCTACTGTCCCTGATCTCTCCGTCTCACCGTGTCACATGCTCTGGGTGATCCCACCCTACTGTCCCTGATCCCTCCGTCTGACCTTGTCACATGCTCTGGTGATCCCACCCTATTGTCCCTGATCCCTCCGTCTCACCGTGTCACATGCTCTGGGTGATCCCATCTTACTGTCCCTGATCCCTCCGTCTCACCTGGTCACATGCTCTGGGTGATCCCATCTTACTGTCCCTGATCCCTCCGTCTCACCGTGTCACATGCTCTGGGTGATCCCATCCTGCTGTCCCTGATCTCTCCGTCTCACCGTGTCACATGCTCTGGGTGATCCCATCCTACTGTCCCTGATCCCTCCGTCTCACCGTGTCACATGCTCCGGGTGATCCCATCCTGCTGTCCCTGATCCCTCCGTCTCACCGTGTCACATGCTCCGGGTGATCCCATCCTGCTGTCCCTGATCCCTCCGTCTCACTGTGTCACATGCTCCGGGTGATCCCATCCTGCTGTCCCTGATCCCTCCGTCTCACCGTGTCACATGCTCTGGGTGATCCCACCCTGCTGTCCCTGATCTCTCCGTCTCACCGTGTCACATGCTCCGGGTGATCCCATCTTACTGTCCCGATCCCTCCGTCTCACTGTGTCACATGCTCTGGGTGATCCCATCCTGCTGTCCCTGATCCCTCCGTCTCACCTTGTCACATGCTCTGGGTGATCCCATCCTGCTGTCCCTGATCCCTCCGTCTCACCGTGTCACATGCTCAGGGTGATCCCATCTTACTGTCCCTGATCTCTCCGTCTCACCGTGTCACATGCTCCGGGTGATCCCACCCTACTGTCCCTGATCCCTCTGTCTCACCGTGTCACATGCTCTGGGTGATCCCATCCTACTGTCCCTGATCTCTCCGTCTCACCGTGTCACGTGCTCTGGGTGATCCCATCCTACTGTCCCTGATCCCTCCGTCTCACCGTGTCACATGCTCTGGGTGATCCCATCCTACTGTCCCTGATCCCTCCGTCTCACCGTGTCACATGCTCTGGGTGATCCCATCCTGCTGTCCCTGATCCCTCCGTCTCACCGTGTCACATGCTCAGGGTGATCCCATCCTACTGTCCCTGATCCCTCCGTCTCACCTGGTCACATACTCTGGGTGATCCCACCCTACTGTCCCTGATCCCTCCGTCTCACCGTGTCACCTGCTCTGGGTGATCCCAACCTACTGTCCCCGATCCCTCCGTCTCACCGTGTCACATGCTCTGGGTGATCCCATCCTACTGTCCCTGATCCCTCCGTCTCACCGTGTCACATGCTCTGGGTGATCCCACCCTACTGTCCCTGATCCCTCCGTCTCACCGTGTCACATGCTCTGGGTGATCCCATCTTACTGTCCCCGATCCCTCCGTCTCACCGTGTCACATGCTCTGGGTGATCCCATCCTGCTGTCCCCGATCCCTCCGTCTCACCGTGTCACATGCTCCGGGTGATCCCATCCTGCTGTCCCCGATCTCTCCGTCTCACCTGGTCACGTGCTCTGGGTGATCCCATCCTGCTGTCCCCGATCCCTCCGTCTCACCTGGTCACGTGCTCTGGGTGATCCCATCCTGCTGTCCCCGATCCCTCCGTCTCACCATGTCACATGCTCCGCGTGATCCCATCCTACTGTCCCCGATCTCTCCGTCTCACCGTGTCACATGCTCTGGGTGATCCCACCCTACTGTCCCTGATCCCTCCGTCTCACCGTGTCACATGCTCTGGGTGATCCCATCTTACTGTCCCTGACCCTTCCGTCTCACGTGTCACATGCTCCGGGTGATCCCACCCTACTGTCCCTGATCTCTCCGTCTCACTGTGTCACATGCTCTGGGCGATCCCATCTTACTGTCCCTGATCCCTCCGTCTCACCATGTCACATGCTCTGGGTGATCCCATCCTACTGTCCCTGATCCCTCCATCTCACCGTGTCACATGCTCCAGGTGATCCCATCTTACTGTCCCTGATCCCTCCGTCTCACCTTGTCACATGCTCTGGGTGATCCCATCCTACTGTCCCTGATCCCTCCGTCTCACCTGGTCACATGCTCCGGGGTGTTGTCCTGTCCCTCACTCTCAGGGTCTCCGGTCACGTCTGTGTCATCCGGATACAAATTTGGGTCACACTCTCCTGAAAAGACCAGTGTGTCGTGTGACCTCCTGATCGTGTCATGTGACCTACAAAGCAAGTCACCAAAGACCTAGTGCATCCATTATCCCCCCCTCCACAATGATGTCCTTTGCCCCTCCCATGACATGCACCTGATTACACAACATCTATACACCATGTGGCGTCACGAAAAATCTTGAGGTCACGTGACTTCTCCATGATGTCACATAGCCTGTCCTATCATCCTTTGCAATCGCTCCCCGCGCCCCCCCCCCCCATGGCACAGTGACAGGTGGGGACGGGGTGACTCACCTCTTTGTCTCCTCTTCCTCCTGATGGACGCCCGCACAATGTCACCGCCCCCCAGATGTCCCCAGGGACGTGTTGCCCTCACGTCACAGAACCAGTCCCCGGAAAGAACCTTCAAGGTGCGCGGGTCTGAGAAAGATGCCCGCAGTTTCCTGAGAGAGGGGGAGACAGATGCCGACGCTGTCAGCACTGTGTGTATGAGGCTGGCACTGCCACCCGAGCTGTGTGCCTGGGTGGCATTTCCTACAATGTGTGCATTTGTGTGAGGTTAGTACTGCCCACACATGTGCCTGGTGGGTACTGCCCGCGCCGTGTGTGAGGTTGGGGCACTGCCCACACATGTGCCAGGTGGGTACTGCCCGTGCTGTGTGTGAGGTTGGGGCACTGCCCGCGCCGTGTGTGAGGTTGGGGTACTGCCCGCGCCGTGCGTGAGGTTGGGGTACTGCCCGCGCCGTGTGTGAGGTTGGGGTACTGCCCGTGCTGTGTGTGAGGTTGGGGCACTGCCCGCGCCGTGTGTGAGGTTGGGGTACTGCCCGCGCCGTGCGTGAGGTTGGGGCACTGCCCGCGCCGTGTGTGAGGTTGGGGTACTGCCCGTGCTGTGTGTGAGGTTGGGGCACTGCCCGTGCTGTGTGAGGTTGGGGCAATGCCCGTGCTGTGTGTGAGGTTGGGGCACTGCCCGTGCTGTGTGTGAGGTTGGGGCACTGCCCGTGCTGTGTGTGAGGTTGGGGCACTGCCCGTGCTGTGTGTGAGGTTAGGGCACTGCCCGTGCTGTGTGTGTGAGGTTGGGGCACTGCCCGTGCTGTGTGTGAGGTTGGGGCACTGCCCGCGCTGTGTGTGAGGTTTGGGGCACTGCCCGCGCTGTGTGTGAGGTGGGGCACTGCCCGTGCTGTGTGTGAGGTTGGGGCACTGCCCGTGCTGTGTGTGAGGTTGGGGCACTGCCCGTGCTGTGTGTGTGAGGTTGGGGCACTGCCCGTGCTGTGTGTGAGGTTGGGGCACTGCCCGTGCTGTGTGAGGTTGGGGCACTGCCCGTGCTGTGTGTGAGGTTGGGGCACTGCCCGCGCTGTGTGTAAGGGTTGGGGCACTGCCCGTGCTGTGTGAGGTTGGGGCACTGCCCGCGCTGTGTGTGTGAGGTTGGGGCACTGCCCGTGCTGTGTGTGAGGTTGGGGCACTGCCCGTGCTGTGTGTGAGGTTGGGGCACTGCCCGTGCTGTGTGTGAGGTTGGGGCACTGCCCGCGCTGTGTGTGAGGTTGGGGCAATGCCCGTGCTGTGTGTGAGGTTGGGGCACTGCCCGTGCTGTGTGTGAGGTTGGGGCACTGCCCGCGCTGTGTGTGTGAGGTTGGGGCACTGCCCGCGCTGTGTGTGAGGTTGGGGCACTGCCCGTGCTGTGTGTGAGGTTGGGGCACTGCCCGCGCTGTGTGTGAGGTTGGGGCACTGCCCGTGCTGTGTGTGAGGTTGGGGCACTGCCCGCGCTGTGTGTGAGGTTGGGGCACTGCCCGTGCTGTGTGTGAGGTTGGGTCACTGCCCGTTGCTGTGTGTGTGAGGTTGGGGCACTGCCCGCGCTGTGTGTGAGGTTGGGGCACTGCCCGCGCTGTGTGTGAGGTTGGGGCACTGCCCGTGCTGTGTGTGAGGTTGGGGCACTGCCCGTGCTGTGTGTGTGAGGTTGGGGCACTGCCCGTGCTGTGTGTGAGGTTGGGGCACTGCCCCGCGCTGTGTGTGAGGTTGGGGCACTGCCCGCGCTGTGTGTGAGGTTGGGGCACTGCCCGTGCTGTGTGTGTGAGGTTGGGGCACTGCCCGTGCTGTGTGTGAGGTTGGGGCACTGCCCGTGCTGTGTGTGAGGTTGGGGCACTGCCCGTGCTGTGTGTGAGGTTGGGGCACTGCCCGTGCTGTGTGTGAGGTTGGGGCACTGCCCGCGCTGTGTGTGAGGTTGGGGCACTGCCCGCGCTGTGTGTGAGGTTGGGCACTGCCCGTGCTGTGTGTGTGAGGTTGGGGCACTGCTCGTGCTGTGTGTGAGGTTGGGGCACTGCCCGTGCTGTGTGTGTGAGGTTGGGGCACTGCCCGCGCTGTGTGTGTGAGGTTGGGGCACTGCCCGTGCTGTGTGTGAGGTTGGGGCACTGCCCGTGCTGTGTGTGAGGTTGGGTCACTGCCCGCGCTGTGTGGTGTGAGGTTGGGGCACTGCCCGTGCTGTGTGTGTGAGGTTGGGGCACTGCCCGTGCTGTGTGTGTGAGGTTGGGGCACTGCCCGTGCTGTGTGTGAGGTTGGGGCACTGCCCGTGCTGTGTGTGAGGTTGGGGCACTGCCCGCGCTGTGTGTGAGGTTGGGGCACTGCCCGTCCTGTGTGTGAGGTTGGGGCACTGCCGTTGCTGTGTGAGGTTGGGGCACTGCCCGTGCTGTGTGTGAGGTTGGGGCACTGCCCGCGCTGTGTGTGTGAGGTTGGGCACTGCCCGTGCTGTGTGTGAGGTTGGGGGCACTGCCCCGTGCTGTGTGTGAGGTTGGGCACTGCCCGCGCTGTGTGTGAGGTTGGGGCACTGCCCGTGCTGTGTGAGGTTGGGGCACTGCCCGTGCTGTGTGTGTGAGGTTGGTCACTGCCCGCGCTGTGTGTGTGAGGTTGGGGCACTGCCCGTGCTGTGTGTGTGAGGTTGGGGCACTGCCCGTGCTGTGTGTGAGGTTGGGGCACTGCCCGCGCTGTGTGTGAGGTTGGGGCACTGCCCGCGCTGTGTGTGAGGTTGGGGCACTGCCCGCGCTGTGTGTGAGGTTGGGGCACTGCCCGCGCTGTGTGTGAGGTTGGGGCACTGCCCGCGCTGTGTGTGAGGTTGGGGCACTGCCCGTGCTGTGTGTGTGAGGTTGGGGCACTGCCCGTGCTGTGTGTGAGGTTGGGGCACTGCCCGTGCTGTGTGTGTGAGGTTGGGGCACTGCCCGCGCTGTGTGTGAGGTTGGGGCACTGCCCGTGCTGTGTGTGTGAGGTTGGGCACTGCCCGTGCTGTGTGTGAGGTTGGGGCACTGCCCGCGCTGTGTGTGAGGTTGGGGCACTGCCCGCGCTGTGTGTGAGGTTGGGGCACTGCCCGTGCTGTGTGTGAGGTTGGGGCACTGCCCGTGCTGTGTGTGAGGTTGGGGCACTGCCCGTGCTGTGTGTGTGAGGTTGGGGCACTGCCCGTGCTGTGTGTGTGAGGTTGGGGCACTGCCCGTGCTGTGTGTGAGGTTGGGGCACTGCCCGTGCTGTGTGTGAGGTTGGGGCACTGCCCGTGCTGTGTGTGAGGTTGGGGCACTGCCCGCGCTGTGTGTGAGGTTGGGGCACTGCCCGCGCTGTGTGTGAGGTTGGGGGCACTGCCCGTGCTGTGTGTGAGGTTGGGGCACTGCCCGCGCTGTGTGTGTGAGGTTGGGGCACTGCCCGTGCTGTGTGTGTGAGGTTGGGGCACTGCCCGTGCTGTGTGTGAGGTTGGGGCACTGCCGCGCTGTGTGTAGGTTGGGGCAATGCCGTGCTGGTGTGAGGTTGGGGCACTGCCCGCGCTGTGTGTGAGGTTGGGGCACTGCCCGTGCTGTGTGTGAGGTTGGGGCACTGCCCGTGCTGTGTGTGAGGTTGGGGCACTGCCCGTGCTGTGTGTGAGGTTGGGGCACTGCCCGCGCTGTGTGTGAGGTTGGGCACTGCCCGTGCTGTGTGTGAGGTTGGGGCACTGCCCGAGCTGTGTGTGAGGTTGGGGCACTGCCCGCGCTGTGTGTGTAGGTTGGGGCACTGCCCGTGCTGTGTGTGAGGTTGGGGGCACTGCCCGTGCTGTGTGTGAGGTGCGGCTGAGGTTGGGCACTGCCCGTGCTGTGTGTGAGGTTGGGGCACTGCCCGCGCTGTGTGTGAGGTTGGGGCACTGCCCGTGCTGTGTGTGAGGTTGGGGCACTGCCCGGCTGTGTGTGAGGTTGGGGCACTGCCCGCGCTGTGTGTGAGGTTGGGGGCACTGCCCGCGCTGTGTGTGAGGTTGGGGCACTGCCCGTGCTGTGTGTGAGGTTGGGGCACTGCCCGTGCTGTGTGTGTGAGGTTGGGGCACTGCCCGTGCTGTGTGTGAGGTTGGGGCACTGCCCGCGCTGTGTGTGAGGTTGGGGCACTGCCCGCGCTGTGTGTGAGGTTGGGGCACTGCCCGTGCTGTGTGTGTGAGGTTGGGGCACTGCCCGTGCTGTGTGTGAGGTTGGGCACTGCCCGTGCTGTGTGTGAGGTTGGGGCACTGCCCGTGCTGTGTGTGAGGTTGGGGCACTGCCCGTGCTGTGTGTGAGGTTGGGGCACTGCCCGCGCTGTGTGTGAGGTTGGGGGCACTGCCCGCCGCTGTGTGTGAGGTTGGGGCACTGCCCGTGCTGTGTCGTGTGAGGTTGGGGCACTGCCCGTGCTGTGTGTGAGGTTGGGGCACTGCCCGTGCTGTGTGTGTGAGGTTGGGGCACTGCCCGCGCTGTGTGTGAGGTTGGGGCACTGCCCGTGCTGTGTGTGAGGTTGGGGCACTGCCCGTGCTGTGTGTGAGGTTGGGGCACTGCCCGCGCTGTGTGTGAGGTTGGGGCACTGCCCGTGCTGTGTGTGTGAGGTTGGGGCACTGCCCGTGCTGTGTGTGAGGTTGGGGCACTGCCCGCGCTGTGTGTGAGGTTGGGGCACTGCCCGCGCTGTGTGTGAGGTTGGGGCACTGCCCGTGCTGTGTGTGAGGTTGGGGCACTGCCCGCGCTGTGTGTGTGAGGTTGGGGCACTTGCCCGTGCTGTGTGTGAGGTTGCGGGCACTGCCCGTGCTGTGTGTGAGGTTGGGGCACTGCCCGCGCTGTGTGTGTGAGGTTGGGGGCACTGCCCGCAGCTGTGGTGTGAGGTTGGGGCACTGGCCGCGCTGTGTGTGTGAGGTTGGGGCACTGCCCGTGCTGTGTGTGAGGTTGGG
>NC_134488.1:33041032-33093662 GCF_040206685.1 Ascaphus truei | reverse complement strand
AAGAACTGGACCCATCTCTTGGGTGTTGAGCCTATGAAGATATCACTGTCCAAACATGGCTCTCTTCCCGATGCCCACACTCCTTTAGATTACACGTCCTTCCCATTAAGCAACGCAGCAAGGCTGAGCACTCCCCAATATTTATTGGAGCCTGTGGAGGTCTTGGTTGGGAATTAAGGGGGGGGGGCTAGGAGTTATGTGCATGTAGGGGGTGCATACCAACTGTATGCTGAGGGCTGTGCAGGATCCCCATACAATGCCCCAGCCCGTCGCTGTATCAGAAAGTCCGAGCGTGTGCATCCATGTATACAGTGCAGATGGGGCGTGTGACTCCATGTACACATGACTGTGTGCAATGTGTGTGTGTAAAACAGTGTGTGTGCGCTCAAGCAAGTATGTGTGTGTGTGTGTGTCCGTCCCTGCTCCCACCACACACAGCCACTCCCCTCCTCTCTTCCCCCCCTCTCCCTGCTAGCGCTGTTCCTCCCCTCCCCCCTCCTCGCAGGGTTAGCTGGGCCGGCACTGCACCTGTCCCTCGCTGGTGTCCTCGTCGTCGGAGCCCCCTGCACCTCCCCCCGTCCCCCCGCTCAGTCCTGTGATCCTGTAGCCCATGTTAAGCAGCATCACTTCCAGGGGGTCAGCGTTCATCCTGCGCTGGTTGGCCTGGCAGGCTCCCTCCATGTCCTGCACCACGCGTCGGTCCGGACCCTCGCTCTGCAGGACACAGGAGAGAGTGTGTGTGCGTGAGCCGAGTGTCACACCCCGACCCAGCCCCTCCCCCCCCCCAGCCCTCGCTCTGCCAGGACACAGGGGAGAGTGTGTGTGCGTGAGCCGAGTGTCACACCCCGACCCAGCCCCCTCCCCCCCCCCAGCCCTCGCTCTGCCAGGACACAGGGGAGAGTGTGTGTGCGTGAGCCGAGTGTCACACCCCCGACCCAGCCCCCTCCCCCCCCCGGGCCCTCACTCTGCCAGGACACAGGGGAGAGTGTGTGTGCGTGAGCCGAGTGTCACACCCCAACCCAGCTCCCCCCCCCCCCCCCCGGGCCCTCGCTCTGCCAGGACACAGGGGAGAGTGTGTGTGCGTGAGCCGAGTGTCACACCCCGACCCAGCCCCCTCCCCCCCCCCCGGGCCCTCGCTCTGCCAGGACACAGGAGAGAGTGTGTGTGCGTGAGCCGAGTGTCACACCCCGACCCAGCCCCCTCCCCCCCCCCAGCCCTCGCTCTGCCAGGACACAGGGGAGAGTGTGTGTGCGTGAGCCGAGTGTCACACCCCGACCCAGCCCCCTCCCCCCCCCCAGCCCTCGCTCTGCCAGGACACAGGGGAGAGTGTGTGTGCGTGAGCCGAGTGTCACACCCCCGACCCAGCCCCCTCCCCCCCCCGGGCCCTCACTCTGCCAGGACACAGGGGAGAGTGTGTGTGCGTGAGCCGAGTGTCACACCCCGACCCAGCCCCCTCCCCCCCCCGGGCCCTCACTCTGCCAGGACACAGGGGAGAGTGTGTGTGCGTGAGCCGAGTGTCACACCCCAACCCAGCCCCCCCCCCCCCCGGCCCTCGCTCTGCCAGGACACAGGGGAGTGTGTGTGCGTGAGCCGAGTGACACGGCCCTACCCAGCCCCCCCCCCCCCCCCCGGCCCTCGCTCTGCCAGGACACAGGAGAGAGTGTGTGTGCGTGAGCCGAGTGTCACACCCCGACCCAGCCCCCCCCCCCCCGGCCCTCACTCTGCCAGGACACAGGAGAGAGTGTGTGTGCGTGAGCCGAGTGTCACACCCCGACCCAGCCCCCGGCCCTCACTCTGCCAGGACACAGGAGAGAGTGTGTGTGCGTGAGCCGAGTGTCACACCCCGACCCAGCCCCCGGCCCTCGCTCTGCCAGGACACAGGGAGAGTGTGTGTGCGTGAGCCGAGTGTCACACCCCGACCCAGCCCCCTCCCCCCCCCCGGGCCCTCGCTCTGCCAGGACACAGGGGAGAGTGTGTGTGCGTGAGCCGAGTGTCACACCCCAACCCAGCCCCCCCCCCCCGGGCCCTCGCTCTGCCAGGACACAGGGGAGAGTGTGTGTGCGTGAGCCGAGTGTCACACCCCGACCCAGCCCCCTCCCCCCCCCCCGGGCCCTCGCTCTGCCAGGACACAGACAGAGAGTGTGTGTGCGTGAGCCGAGTGTCACACCCCGACCCAGCCCCCCCCCCCCCCCCCGGGCCCTCGCTCTGCCAGGACACAGGGGAGAGTGTGTGTGCGTGAGCCGAGTGTCACACCCCGACCCAGCCCCCTCCCCCCCCCCGGGCCCTCGCTCTGCCAGGACACAGGGGAGAGTGTGTGTGCGTGAGCCGAGTGTCACACCCCAACCCAGCCCCCCCCCCCCCCCCGGGCCCTCGCTCTGCCAGGACACAGGGGAGAGTGTGTGTGCGTGAGCCGAGTGTCACACCCCAACCCAGCCCCCCCCCCCCCCGGGCCCTCGCTCTGCCAGGACACAGGGGAGAGTGTGTGTGCGTGAGCCGAGTGTCACACCCCAACCCAGCTCCCCCCCCCCCCCCCGGGCCCTCGCTCTGCCAGGACACAGGGGAGAGTGTGTGTGCGTGAGCCGAGTGTCACACCCCGACCCAGCCCCCCCCCCCGGCCCTCACTCTGCCAGGACACAGGGGAGAGTGTGTGTGCGTGAGCCGAGTGTCACACCCCGACCCAGCCCCCCCCCCCCCGGGCCCTCGCTCTGCCAGGACACAGGAGAGAGTGTGTGTGCGTGAGCCGAGTGTCACACCCCGACCTAGCCCCCCCCCCCCCGGGCCCTCACTCTGCCAGGACACAGGGGAGAGTGTGTGTGCGTGAGCCGAGTGTCACACCCCGACCCAGCCCCCCCCCCCCCCCCGGGCCCTCGCTCTGCCAGGACACAGGGGAGAGTGTGTGTGCGTGAGCCGAGTGTCACACCCCGACCCAGCCCCCCCCCCCCCCCCCGGGCCCTCGCTCTGCCAGGACACAGGGGAGAGTGTGTGTGCGTGAGCCGAGTGTCACACCCCGACCCAGCCCCCCCCCCCCCGGGCCCTCACTCTGCCAGGACACAGGGGAGAGTGTGTGTGCGTGAGCCGAGTGTCACACCCCGACCCAGCCCCCCCCCCCCCCCCGGGCCCTCACTCTGCCAGGACACAGAAGAGTGTGTGTGCGTGAGCCGAGTGTCACACCCCGACCCAGCCCCCCCCCCCCCCGGGCCCTCACTCTGCCAGGACACAGGAGAGAGTGTGTGTGCGTGAGCCGAGTGACACGCCCCGACCCAGCCCCCCCCCCCCCCCCGGCCCTCACTCTGCCAGGACACAGGGGAGAGTGTGTGTGCGTGAGCCGAGTGTCACACCCCAACCCAGCCCCCTCCCCCCCCCGGGCCCTCGCTCTGCCAGGACACAGGGGAGAGTGTGTGTGCGTGAGCCGAGTGTCACACCCCGACCCAGCCCCCCCCCCCCCCCCGGGCCCTCACTCTGCCAGGACACAGAAGAGTGTGTGTGCGTGAGCCGAGTGACACGGCCCTACCCAGCCCCCCCCCCCCCCCCCCGGCCCTCACTCTGCCAGGACACAGGGGAGAGTGTGTGTGCGTGAGCCGAGTGTCACACCCCAACCCAGCCCCCCCCCCCCCCGGGCCCTCGCTCTGCCAGGACACAGGGGAGAGTGTGTGTGCGTGAGCCGAGTGTCACACCCGACCCAGCCCCCCCCCCCCCCCCCGGCCCTCACTCTGCCAGGACACAGGGGAGAGTGTGTGTGCGTGAGCCGAGTGTCACACCCCGACCCAGCCCCCCCCCCCCCCGGGCCCTCGCTCTGCCAGGACACAGGAGAGAGTGTGTGTGCGTGAGCCGAGTGTCACACCCCGACCTAGCCCCCCCCCCCCCCCCGGGCCCTCACTCTGCCAGGACACAGGGGAGAGTGTGTGTGCGTGAGCCGAGTGTCACACCCCGACCCAGCCCCCCGCCCCCCCCCGGGCCCTCGCTCTGCCAGGACACAGGGGAGAGTGTGTGTGCGTGAGCCGAGTGTCACACCCCGACCCAGCCCCCCCCCCCCCGGGCCCTCACTCTGCCAGGACACAGGAGAGAGTGTGTGTGCGTGAGCCGAGTGACACGCCCCGACCCAGCCCCCCCCCCCCCCGGCCCTCACTCTGCCAGGACACAGGGGAGAGTGTGTGTGCGTGAGCCGAGTGTCACACCCCGACCCAGCCCCCCCCCCCCCCCGGCCCTCGCTCTGCCAGGACACAGGAGAGAGTGTGTGTGCGTGAGCCGAGTGTCACACCCCGACCCAGCCCCCGGCCCTCACTCTGCCAGGACACAGGAGAGAGTGTGTGTGCGTGAGCCGAGTGTCACACCCCGACCCAGCCCCCGGCCCTCGCTCTGCCAGGACACAGGGGAGAGTGTGTGTGCGTGAGCCGAGTGTCACACCCCGACCCAGCCCCCTCCCCCCCCCCGGGCCCTCGCTCTGCCAGGACACAGGGGAGAGTGTGTGTGCGTGAGCCGAGTGTCACACCCCCAACCCAGCCCCCCCCCCCCCCCCCCGGGCCCCTCGCTCTGCCAGGACACAGGGGAGAGTGTGTGTGCGTGAGCCGAGTGTCACACCCCGACCCAGCCCCCTCCCCCCCCCCGGGCCCTCGCTCTGCCAGGACACAGACAGAGAGTGTGTGTGCGTGAGCCGAGTGTCACACCCCGACCCAGCCCCCCCCCCCCCCCGGGCCCTCGCTCTGCCAGGACACAGGGAGAGTGTGTGTGCGTGAGCCGAGTGTCACACCCCGACCCAGCCCCCTCCCCCCCCCCGGGCCCTCGCTCTGCCAGGACACAGGGGAGAGTGTGTGTGCGTGAGCCGAGTGTCACACCCCAACCCAGCCCCCCCCCCCCCCCGGGCCCTCGCTCTGCCAGGACACAGGGGAGAGTGTGTGTGCGTGAGCCGAGTGTCACACCCCAACCCAGCCCCCCCCCCCCCCCCGGGCCCTCGCTCTGCCAGGACACAGGGGAGAGTGTGTGTGCGTGAGCCGAGTGTCACACCCCAACCCAGCTCCCCCCCCCCCCCCCCGGGCCCTCGCTCTGCCAGGACACAGGGGAGAGTGTGTGTGCGTGAGCCGAGTGTCACACCCCGACCCAGCCCCCCCCCCCCGGCCCTCACTCTGCCAGGACACAGGGGAGAGTGTGTGTGCGTGAGCCGAGTGTCACACCCCGACCCAGCCCCCCCCCCCCCGGGCCCTCGCTCTGCCAGGACACAGGAGAGAGTGTGTGTGCGTGAGCCGAGTGTCACACCCCGACCTAGCCCCCCCCCCCCCCCGGGCCCTCACTCTGCCAGGACACAGGGGAGAGTGTGTGTGCGTGAGCCGAGTGTCACACCCCGACCCAGCCCCCCCCCCCCCCCCGGGCCCTCGCTCTGCCAGGACACAGGGGAGAGTGTGTGTGCGTGAGCCGAGTGTCACACCCCGACCCAGCCCCCCCCCCCCCCCCCGGGCCCTCGCTCTGCCAGGACACAGGGGAGAGTGTGTGTGCGTGAGCCGAGTGTCACACCCCGACCCAGCCCCCCCCCCCCCCGGGCCCTCACTCTGCCAGGACACAGGGGAGAGTGTGTGTGCGTGAGCCGAGTGTCACACCCCGACCCAGCCCCCCCCCCCCCCCCCCGGGCCCTCACTCTGCCAGGACACAGAAGAGTGTGTGTGCGTGAGCCGAGTGTCACACCCCGACCCAGCCCCCCCCCCCCCCGGGCCCTCACTCTGCCAGGACACAGGAGAGAGTGTGTGTGCGTGAGCCGAGTGACACGCCCCGACCCAGCCCCCCCCCCCCCGGGCCCTCACTCTGCCAGGACACAGGGGAGAGTGTGTGTGCGTGAGCCGAGTGTCACACCCCAACCCAGCCCCCTCCCCCCCCCGGGCCCTCGCTCTGCCAGGACACAGGGGAGAGTGTGTGTGCGTGAGCCGAGTGTCACACCCCGACCCAGCCCCCCCCCCCCCCCCCCCGGGCCCTCACTCTGCCAGGACACAGAAGAGTGTGTGTGCGTGAGCCGAGTGACACGGCCCTACCCAGCCCCCCCCCCCCCCCCCCGGCCCTCACTCTGCCAGGACACAGGGGAGAGTGTGTGTGCGTGAGCCGAGTGTCACACCCCAACCCAGCCCCCCCCCCCCCCCGGGCCCTCGCTCTGCCAGGACACAGGGGAGAGTGTGTGTGCGTGAGCCGAGTGTCACACCCGACCCAGCCCCCCCCCCCCCCCCGGGCCCTCACTCTGCCAGGACACAGGGGAGAGTGTGTGTGCGTGAGCCGAGTGTCACACCCCGACCCAGCCCCCCCCCCCCCGGGCCCTCGCTCTGCCAGGACACAGGAGAGAGTGTGTGTGCGTGAGCCGAGTGTCACACCCCGACCTAGCCCCCCCCCCCCCCCCGGGCCCTCACTCTGCCAGGACACAGGGGAGAGTGTGTGTGCGTGAGCCGAGTGTCACACCCCGACCCAGCCCCCCCCCCCCCCCCCGGGCCCTCGCTCTGCCAGGACACAGGGGAGAGTGTGTGTGCGTGAGCCGAGTGTCACACCCCGACCCAGCCCCCCCCCCCCCCCCCCGGGCCCTCACTCTGCCAGGACACAGGGGAGAGTGTGTGTGCGTGAGCCGAGTGTCACACCCCCGACCCAGCCCCCCCCCCCCCCCCCGGGCCCTCACTCTGCCAGGACACAGGGGAGAGTGTGTGTGCGTGAGCCGAGTGTCACACCCCGACCCAGCCCCCCCCCCCCCCGGCCCTCACTCTGCCAGGACACAGGGAGAGTGTGTGTGCGTGAGCCGAGTGTCACACCCCGACCCAGCCCCCCCCCCCCCCGGGCCCTCACCCTGCCAGGACACAGGAGAGTGTGTGTGCGTGAGCCGAGTGACACACCCCCGACCCAGCCCCCCCCCCCCCCCGGCCCTCACTCTGCCAGGACACAGGAGAGAGTGTGTGTGCGTGAGCCGAGTGTCACACCCCAACCCAGCCCCCTCCCCCCCCCCGGGCCCTCGCTCTGCCAGGACACAGGGGAGAGTGTGTGTGCGTGAGCCGAGTGTCACACCCCGACCCAGCCCTGCCGAGCATCCCCTCCCCCCACCCATCCGAGCATCTCCCCACCCCCACACCCCAACCCAGCCCTGCCGAGCATCCCCCCCCCCACCCCCCAGCCACGGAGAGCACCCTGCAGCCCCTTTCAAGTGTTGCCACAATTCCCCCTCCTTCGCAGAGCATCGTGCTGCTTCCCGCCTCCCCCGCAGAGCATCGTGCCGCCTCCCCCGCATAGCATCGTGCTGCCTCCCGCCTCCCCCCGCAGAGCATCGTGCGGCCTCCCCCCGCAGAGCATCGTGCGGCCTCCCCCCGCAGAGCATCGTGCGGCCTCCCGCCTCCCCCCGCAGAGCATCGTGCCGCCTCCCCCCGCAGAGCATCGTGCCGCCTCCCCCCGCAGAGCATCGTGCTGCCTCCGGCCTCCCCCCGCAGAGCATCGTGCCGCCTCCGGCCTCCCCCCGCAGAGCATCGTGCCGCCTCCGGCCTCCCCCCGCAGAGCATCGTGCCACCTCCGGCCTCCCCCCGCAGAGCATCGTGCCGCCTCCCCCCGCAGAGCATCGTGCCGCCTCCCCCCGCAGAGCATCGTGCCGCCTCCCCCCGCAGAGCATCGTGCCGCCTCCCCCCGCAGAGCATCGTGCCGCCTCCCCCCGCAGAGCATCGTGCCGCCTCCCCCCGCAGAGCATCGTGCCGCCTCCCCCCGCAGAGCATCGTGCCGCCTCCCCCCGCAGAGCATCGTGCCGCCTCCCCCCGCAGAGCATCGTGCCGCCTCCCCCCGCAGAGCATCGTGCCGCCTCCCCCCCGCAGAGCATCGTGCCGCCTCCCCCCGCAGAGCATCGTGCCGCCTCCCCCCGCAGAGCATCGTGCCGCCTCCCCCCGCAGAGCATCGTGCCGCCTCCCCCCTCCCCCGCAGAGCATCGTGCCGCCTCCCCCCCTCCCCCGCAGAGCATCGTGCCGCCTCCCCCCTCCCCCGCAGAGCATCGTGCCGCCTCCCTCCTCCCCCGCAGAGCATCGTGCTGCCTCTCCCCTCCCCCGCAGAGCATCGTGCCGCCTCCCCCCTCCCCCGCAGAGCATCGTGCTGCCTCCCTCCTCCCCCGCAGAGCATCGTGCTGCCTCTCCCCTCCCCCGCAGAGCATCGTGCTGCCTCCCTCCTCCCCGCAGAGCATCGTGCTGCCTCCCCCCTCCCCCGCAGAGCATCGTGCTGCCTCCCCCTCCCCCGCAGAGCATCGTGTTGCCTCCCCCTCACCCGAAGAGCAGCGTGCTGCCTCCCCCCTGCCCCGCAGAGCATCGTGCTGCCTACCCCCTCCCCCGCAGAGCAGCGTGCTGCCTCCCCCGAAGAGCAGCGTGCTGCCTCCCCCTCACCCGAGGAGCAGCGTGCTGCCTCCCCCCTCCCCCGCAGAGCAGCGTGCTGCCTCCCCCCTCTCCGCAGAGCATCGTGCTGCCTCCCCCCTCCCCGCAGAGCATCGTGCTGCCTCCCCCGCAGAGCATCGTGCTGCCTCCCCCCTCCCCCGCAGAGCATCGTGCTGCCTCCCCCTGCCCCGCAGAGCATCGTGCTGCCTCCCCCGCAGAGCATCGTGCTGCCTCCCCCCTCCCCCGCAGAGCATCGTGCTGCCTCCCCCCCACCCGCAGAGCATCGTGCTGCCTCCCCCGCAGAGCATCGTGCTGCCTCCCCCTGCCCTGCAGAGCATCGTGCTGCCTCCCCCTACCCCGCAGAGCATCGTGCTGCCTCCCCCTACCCCGCAGAGCATCGTGCTGCCTCCCCCTACCCCGCAGAGCATCGTGCTGCCTCCCCCCTTCCCCGCAGAGCATCGTGCTGCCTCCTCCCCCCTCACCTCAGGCCGCGGGCTCCACAGTCGGACCACAGGGTCGATGCCACTGGTGGCCAGGAAGCAGTAGCTGGGATGAGGCTGCAGACAGTTGACGATGGATTCATCCCCCTGGATCACACGCACGAGTGCGCTCGTGTCCTTCTCCCAGATAAAGAAGGAGCCGTCGTCCGAGCCGCTGACTATGTACTGAGCGTTACTGGGGAGGGGGGGAAGAGAGAAGGGACAGAGTGAGGATCAGCTCAGGGGTTGGGTTACCTGTGCTGGGCAGTAGAGCAGTTGGGTTACCTCCTCCTCTGTGTGGGGGTATGTAATGAGAATGGAGTTTATCGTGTTTGATGGTCACGGTGCACGAGGAGCTCCCTAGAGATGTGCGAGAGCCCCCGGGGAACGGGCGTCCCCCCCTCGCCTCCCTAACGGGGATGCTGGCTGAATGCCTGCAGGGTCCTCCTGGCATGCGAGATTCAGACCTAAGCTGGAGGTGTTCTCAGCACTGCGCGCAGGGCAAATGTGATCGCACAACAACAACTACCAGGGCTTCCATTTCCATGGACATGGTGGGGGTCCCCTGCCTGACATCGAGAGCGATACCCCCAGTGCCATAAGATGTTGTGTATACTTGAAGCCAAGTAACCAATAAATATTATTTCACTTATAAAAACGGGTGTTGGGGTTACTCCTGTGCGCACTCGCGGCCGAGACCGGCAACCCGAATCTATCTTTGAATAAAGTCAGAACAGGGCCCGAGGAGTTGCGTTACCTCCCCAGGAAGGTGGCCTCTTTGATGTCCGTGGTGGTGTTGCAGTGGCCACAGTATCGGTGTTTGTAGTCATAGCTCCGCTCCCTCAGCAGCAGCTCGTCCTCGGATAGAGAGTCCTTCCTCCCCGCGGAGCGCAGGCGCACGGCGCTGCCCTTCTTATCATCCTCTGCGGGAGGGGGGAGACACGGGAAAGCTGAGGGGGTGCAGGAGACATCCCAATACAGAGAGGGGAGAGTGATGGGGGGGCGGGGGGAGACACACACACAGAGGCACCCCAAAGACTCACGAGCGTCAGCCTTGGAGAAGAGGGCCAGCCGGATGTCCCGCTCGAGGGCATCACACGCACTGCTCTGCGCCTGCTCCGGGAATTTCACTTTGAAGTCGTCCAGACACTCGAGAGCCTCAGACACGTACCGGAGCTCGAACAGGCAGCGGGCCAGGCGGAAGTGAGCCTTCAAATGGGCCGGGTTTAACACCAGCGCCTGCAGGCAGTCACGTAAAGCGTCGTAATGGTCCCCATCCCTGAGGGGGCGAAAGGTGGGAAGGGAGCAGGTGGGTTCCAGGCACGGGAGAGAGGAGGGAGAGGGAGAGACGGGTTCCAGGCACGGGAGAGAGTAGGGAGAGGGAGAGACGGGTTCCAGGCACGGGAGAGAGGAGGGAGAGACGGGTTCCAGGCACGGGAGAGAGCAGGGAGAGGGAGAGACGGGTTCCAGGCACGGGAGAGAGCAGGGAGAGGGAGAGACGGGTTCCAGGCACGGGAGAGAGCAGGGAGAGGGAGAGACGGGTTCCAGGCACGGGAGAGAGCAGGGAGAGGGAGAGACGGGTTCCAGGCACGGGAGAGAGCAGGGAGAGGGAGAGACGGGTTCCAGGCACGGGAGAGAGCAGGGAGAGGGAGAGACGGGTTCCAGGCACGGGAGAGAGCAGGGAGAGGGAGAGACGGGTTCCAGGCACGGGAGAGAGCAGGGAGAGGGAGAGACGGGTTCCAGGCACGGGAGAGAGCAGGGAGAGGGAGAGACGGGTTCCAGGCACGGGAGAGAGCAGGGAGAGGGAGAGACGGGTTCCAGGCACGGGAGAGAGCAGGGAGAGGGAGAGACGGGTTCCAGGCACGGGAGAGAGCAGGGAGAGGGAGAGACGGGTTCCAGGCACGGGAGAGAGCAGGGAGAGGGAGAGACGGGTTCCAGGCACGGGAGAGAGCAGGGAGAGGGAGAGACGGGTTCCAGGCACGGGAGAGAGCAGGGAGAGGGAGAGACGGGTTCCAGGCACGGGAGAGAGCAGGGAGAGGGAGAGACGGGTTCCAGGCACGGGAGAGAGCAGGGAGAGGGAGAGACGGGTTCCAGGCACGGGAGAGAGCAGGGAGAGGGAGAGACGGGTTCCAGGCACGGGAGAGAGCAGGGAGAGGGAGAGACGGGTTCCAGGCACGGGAGAGAGCAGGGAGAGGGAGAGACGGGTTCCAGGCACGGGAGAGAGCAGGGAGAGGGAGAGACGGGTTCCAGGCACGGGAGAGAGCAGGGAGAGGGAGAGACGGGTTCCAGGCACGGGAGAGAGCAGGGAGAGGGAGAGACGGGTTCCAGGCACGGGAGAGAGCAGGGAGAGGGAGAGACGGGTTCCAGGCACGGGAGAGAGCAGGGAGAGGGAGAGACGGGTTCCAGGCACGGGAGAGAGCAGGGAGAGGGAGAGACGGGTTCCAGGCACGGGAGAGAGCAGGGAGAGGGAGAGACGGGTTCCAGGCACGGGAGAGAGCAGGGAGAGGGAGAGACGGGTTCCAGGCACGGGAGAGAGCAGGGAGAGGGAGAGACGGGTTCCAGGCACGGGAGAGAGCAGGGAGAGGGAGAGACGGGTTCCAGGCACGGGAGAGAGCAGGGAGAGGGAGAGACGGGTTCCAGGCACGGGAGAGAGCAGGGAGAGGGAGAGACGGGTTCCAGGCACGGGAGAGAGCAGGGAGAGGGAGAGACGGGTTCCAGGCACGGGAGAGAGCAGGGAGAGGGAGAGACGGGTTCCAGGCACGGGAGAGAGCAGGGAGAGGGAGAGACGGGTTCCAGGCACGGGAGAGAGCAGGGAGAGGGAGAGACGGGTTCCAGGCACGGGAGAGAGCAGGGAGAGGGAGAGACGGGTTCCAGGCACGGGAGAGAGCAGGGAGAGGGAGAGACGGGTTCCAGGCACGGGAGAGAGCAGGGAGAGGGAGAGACGGGTTCCAGGCACGGGAGAGAGCAGGGAGAGGGAGAGACGGGTTCCAGGCACGGGAGAGAGCAGGGAGAGGGAGAGACGGGTTCCAGGCACGGGAGAGAGCAGGGAGAGGGAGAGACGGGTTCCAGGCACGGGAGAGAGCAGGGAGAGGGAGAGACGGGTTCCAGGCACGGGAGAGAGCAGGGAGAGGGAGAGACGGGTTCCAGGCACGGGAGAGAGCAGGGAGAGGGAGAGACGGGTTCCAGGCACGGGAGAGAGCAGGGAGAGGGAGAGACGGGTTCCAGGCACGGGAGAGAGCAGGGAGAGGGAGAGACGGGTTCCAGGCACGGGAGAGAGCAGGGAGAGGGAGAGACGGGTTCCAGGCACGGGAGAGAGCAGGGAGAGGGAGAGACGGGTTCCAGGCACGGGAGAGAGCAGGGAGAGGGAGAGACGGGTTCCAGGCACGGGAGAGAGCAGGGAGAGGGAGAGACGGGTTCCAGGCACGGGAGAGAGCAGGGAGAGGGAGAGACGGGTTCCAGGCACGGGAGAGAGCAGGGAGAGGGAGAGACGGGTTCCAGGCACGGGAGAGAGCAGGGAGAGGGAGAGACGGGTTCCAGGCACGGGAGAGAGCAGGGAGAGGGAGAGACGGGTTCCAGGCACGGGAGAGAGCAGGGAGAGGGAGAGACGGGTTCCAGGCACGGGAGAGAGCAGGGAGAGGGAGAGACGGGTTCCAGGCACGGGAGAGAGCAGGGAGAGGGAGAGACGGGTTCCAGGCACGGGAGAGAGCAGGGAGAGGGAGAGACGGGTTCCAGGCACGGGAGAGAGCAGGGAGAGGGAGAGACGGGTTCCAGGCACGGGAGAGAGCAGGGAGAGGGAGAGACGGGTTCCAGGCACGGGAGAGAGCAGGGAGAGGGAGAGACGGGTTCCAGGCACGGGAGAGAGCAGGGAGAGGGAGAGACGGGTTCCAGGCACGGGAGAGAGCAGGGAGAGGGAGAGACGGGTTCCAGGCACGGGAGAGAGCAGGGAGAGGGAGAGACGGGTTCCAGGCACGGGAGAGAGCAGGGAGAGGGAGAGACGGGTTCCAGGCACGGGAGAGAGCAGGGAGAGGGAGAGACGGGTTCCAGGCACGGGAGAGAGCAGGGAGAGGGAGAGACGGGTTCCAGGCACGGGAGAGAGCAGGGAGAGGGAGAGACGGGTTCCAGGCACGGGAGAGAGCAGGGAGAGGGAGAGACGGGTTCCAGGCACGGGAGAGAGCAGGGAGAGGGAGAGACGGGTTCCAGGCACGGGAGAGAGCAGGGAGAGGGAGAGACGGGTTCCAGGCACGGGAGAGAGCAGGGAGAGGGAGAGACGGGTTCCAGGCACGGGAGAGAGCAGGGAGAGGGAGAGACGGGTTCCAGGCACGGGAGAGAGCAGGGAGAGGGAGAGACGGGTTCCAGGCACGGGAGAGAGCAGGGAGAGGGAGAGACGGGTTCCAGGCACGGGAGAGAGCAGGGAGAGGGAGAGACGGGTTCCAGGCACGGGAGAGAGCAGGGAGAGGGAGAGACGGGTTCCAGGCACGGGAGAGAGCAGGGAGAGGGAGAGACGGGTTCCAGGCACGGGAGAGAGCAGGGAGAGGGAGAGACGGGTTCCAGGCACGGGAGAGAGCAGGGAGAGGGAGAGACGGGTTCCAGGCACGGGAGAGAGCAGGGAGAGGGAGAGACGGGTTCCAGGCACGGGAGAGAGCAGGGAGAGGGAGAGACGGGTTCCAGGCACGGGAGAGAGCAGGGAGAGGGAGAGACGGGTTCCAGGCACGGGAGAGAGTAGGGAGAGGGAGAGACGGGTTCCAGGCACGGGAGAGAGTAGGGAGAGGGAGAGACGGGTTCCAGGCACGGGAGAGAGTAGGGAGAGGGAGAGACGGGTTCCAGGCACGGGAGAGAGTAGGGAGAGGGAGAGACGGGTTCCAGGCACGGGAGAGAGTAGGGAGAGGGAGAGACGGGTTCCAGGCACGGGAGAGAGTAGGGAGAGGGAGAGACGGGTTCCAGGCAAGGGAGAGAGTAGGGAGAGGGAGAGACGGGTTCCAGGCACGGGAGAGAGTAGGGAGAGGGAGAGACGGGTTCCAGGCACGGGAGAGAGTAGGGAAAGAGACGGGTTCCAGACACGGGAGAGAGTAGGGAGAGGGAGAGACGGGTTCCAGGCACGGGAGAGAGTAGGGAGAGGGAGAGACGGGTTCCAGGCACGGGAGAGAGTAGGGAAAGAGACGGGTTCCAGACACGGGAGAGAGTAGGGAGAGGGAGAGACGGGTTCCAGGCACGGGAGAGAGTAGGGAGAGGAAGAGACGGGTTCCAGGCACGGGAGAGAGTAGGGAGAGGAAGAGACGGGTTCCAGGCACGGGAGAGAGTAGGGAGAGGAAGAGACGGGTTCCAGGCACGGGAGAGAGTAGGGAGAGGAAGAGACGGGTTCCAGGCACGGGAGAGAGTAGGGAGAGGAAGAGACGGGTTCCAGGCACGGGAGAGAGTAGGGAGAGGGAGAGACGGGTTCCAGACACGGGAGAGAGTAGGGAGAGGAAGAGACGGGTTCCAGGCACGGGAGAGAGTAGGGAGAGGGAGAGACGGGTTCCAGACACAGGAGTAGGAAGAGGAAGAGACGGGTTCCAGACACGGGAGAGAGTAGGGAGAGGGAGAGACGGGTTCCAGGCACGGGAGAGAGTAGGGAGAGGGAGGGACAGGTTCCAGACACGGGAGAGAGTAGGGAGAGGAAGAGACGGGTTCCAGGCACGGGAGAGAGTAGGGAGAGGGAGAGACGGGTTCCAGGCGCGGGAGAGAGTAGAGAGAGGAAGGGACGGGTTCCAGGCACGGGAGAGAGTAGGGAGAGGGAGAGACGGGTTCCAGACACGGGAGAGAGTAGGGAGAGGAAGAGACGGGTTCCAGGCACGGGAGAGAGTAGGGAGAGGGAGAGACGGGTTCCAGGCACGGGAGAGAGTAGGGAGAGGGAGAGACGGGTTCCAGGCACGGGAGAGAGTAGTGAGAGGGAGAGACGGGTTCCAGGCACGGGAGAGAGTAGGGAGAGGGAGAGACGGGTTCCAGGCACGGAAGAGAGTAGGGAGAGGAAGAGACGGGTTCCAGGCATGGGAGAGAGAGACGGGTTCCAGACACGGGAGAGAGTAGGGAGAGGAAGAGACGGGTTCCAGGCGCGGGAGAGAGTAGGGAGAGGGAGAGACGGGTTCCAGGCACAGGAGAGAGTAGGGAGAGGAAGGGACGGGTTCCAGGCACGGGAGAGAGTAGGGAGAGGAAGAGACGGGTTCCAGGCACGGGAGAGAGTAGGGAGAGGAAGAGACGGGTTCCAGGCACGGGAGAGAGTAGGGAGAGGAAGAGACGGGTTCCAGGCACGGGAGAGAGTAGGGAGAGGAAGAGACGGGTTCCAGGCACGGGAGAGAGTAGGGAGAGGAGGAGATGGGTTTCAGGCACGGGAGAGAGTAGGGAGAGGGAGAGACGGGTTCCAGGCAAGGGAGAGAGTAGGGAGAGGGAGAGACGGGTTCCAGGCACGGGAGAGAGTAGGGAGAGGGAGAGACGGGTTCCAGGCACGGGAGAGAGTAGGGAGAGGGAGAGACGGGTTCCAGGCACGGGAGAGAGTAGGGAGAGGGAGAGACGGGTTCCAGGCACGGGAGAGAGTAGGGAGAGGGAGAGACGGGTTCCAGGCACGGGAGAGAGTAGGGAGAGGAAGGGACGGGTTCCAGGCACGGGAGAGAGTAGGGAGAGGGAGAGACGGGTTCCAGGCACGGGAGAGAGCAGGGAGAGGGAGAGACGGGTTCCAGGCACGGGAGAGAGCAGGGAGAGGGAGAGACAGGTTCCAGGCACGGGAGAGAGCAGGGAGAGAGTAGGGAGAGGGAGAGACGGGTTCCAGGCACGGGAGAGAGTAGGGAGAGGAAGGGACGGGTTCCAGGCACGGGAGAGAGTAGGGAGAGGGAGAGACGGGTTCCAGGCACGGGAGAGAGTAGGGAGAGGAAGAGACGGGTTCCAGGCACGGGAGAGAGTAGGGAGAGGAAGAGACGGGTTCCAGGCACGGGAGAGAGTAGGGAGAGGAAGAGACGGGTTCCAGGCACGGGAGAGAGTAGGGAGAGGGAGAGACAGGTTCCAGGCACGGGAGAGAGTAGGTAGAGAGTAGGGAGAGGGAGAGACGGGTTCCAGGCACGGAAGAGAGTAGGGAGAGGAAGAGACGGGTTCCAGGCACGGGAGAGAGAGAGACGGGTTCCAGACACGGGAGAGAGTAGGGAGAGGAAGAGACGGGTTCCAGGCGCGGGAGAGAGTAGGGAGAGGGAGAGACGGGTTCCAGGCACGGGAGAGAGTAGGGAGAGGGACGGGTTCCAGGCACGGGAGAGAGTAGGGAGAGGAAGAGACGGGTTCCAGGCACGGGAGAGAGTAGGGAGAGGAAGAGACGGGTTCCAGGCACAGGAGAGAGTAGGGAGAGGAAGGGACGGGTTCCAGGCATGGGAGAGAGTAGGGAGAGGAAGAGACGGGTTCCAGGCACGGGAGAGAGTAGGGAGAGGAGGAGATGGGTTTCAGGCACGGGAGAGAGTAGGGAGAGGGAGAGACGGGTTCCAGGCAAGGGAGAGAGTAGGGAGAGGGAGAGACGGGTTCCAGGCACGGGAGAGAGTAGGGAGAGGGAGAGACGGGTTCCAGGCACGGGAGAGAGTAGGGAGAGGGAGAGACGGGTTCCAGGCACGGGAGAGAGTAGGGAGAGGGAGAGATGGGTTCCAGGCACGGGAGAGAGTAGGGAGAGGAAGGGACGGGTTCCAGGCACGGGAGAGAGTAGGGAGAGGGAGAGACGGGTTCCAGGCACGGGAGAGAGTAGGGAGAGGAAGAGACGGGTTCCAGGCACGGGAGAGAGTAGGTAGAGAGTAGGGAGAGGAAGAGACGGGTTCCAGGCACGGGAGAGAGTAGGGAGAGGGAGAGACGGGTTCCAGGCACGGGAGAGAGTAGGTAGAGAGTAGGGAGAGGGAGAGACGGGTTCCAGGCACGGGAGAGAGTAGGTAGAGAGTAGGGAGAGGAAGAGACGGGTTCCAGGCATGGGAGAGAGTAGGGAGAGGGAGAGACGGGTTCCAGGCACGGGAGAGAGTAGGGAGAGGAAGAGACGGGTTCCAGGCACGGGAGAGAGTAGGGAGAGGTAGAGATGGGTTCCAGGCACGGGAGAGAGTAGGGAGAGAAAGAGACGGGTTCCAGGCACGGGAGAGAGTAGGGAGAGGGAGAGACGGGTTCCAGGCACGAGAGAGAGTAGGGAGAGGGAGAGACGGGTTCCAGGCACGGGAGAGAGTAGGGAGAGGAAGAGACGGGTTCCAGGCACGGGAGAGAGTAGGGAGAGGAAGGGACGGGTTCCAGGCACGGAAGAGAGTAGGGAGAGGAAGGGACGGGTTCCAGGCACGGAAGAGAGTAGGGAGAGGAAGGGACGGGTTCCAGGCACGGGAGAGAGTAGGGAGAGGGAGAGACGGGTTCCAGGCCCGGGAGAGAGTAGGGAGAGGAAGAGACGGGTTCCAGGCACAGGAGAGAGTAGGGAGAGAGAGAGACGGGTTCCAGGCACGGGAGAGAGTAGGGAGAGGAGGAGACGGGTTCAAGGCACAGGAGAGAGTAGGGAGAGGAAGAGACGGGTTCCAGACATGGGAGAGAGTAGGGAGAGGAAGAGACAGGTTCCAGACACGGAGAGAGTAGGGAGAGGAAGGGATGGGTTACAGACCAAGGAGAGAGTAGGGAGAGGAAGAGACAGGTTCCAGACACGGAGAGAGTAGGGAGAGGAAGGGACGGGTTACAGACCAAGGAGAGAGTAGGGAGAGGAAGAGACGGGTTCCATACACAGGAGAGAGTAGGGAGAGGAAGAGACAGGTTCCAGGCACAGGAGAGAGTAGGGAGAGGAAGGGACGGGTTACAGACCAAGGAGAGAGTAGGGAGAGGAAGAGACAGGTTCCATACACAGGAGAGAGTAGGGAGAGGAAGAGACAGGTTCCATACACAGGAGAGAGTAGGGAGAGGAAGAGACAGGTTCCATACACAGGAGAGAGTAGGGAGAGGAAGAGACAGGTTCCAGACACGGGAGAGCGTAGGGAATACACCCCCACCCCAAGCATAGAGCCCACTCTTCTCCTCACCATTTGCGCTTCATATACGCAGCAGCGCGGTTTCCGTAGAGCATAGCGCAGCTGGGAGCGCTCTGCGCGGCCTGACTGTACAGCTCGATGGCCTGACTCCACAGCTGGTGAGCGAAGGCCTCGTTAGCTCTCTGCTTCACCAGCTCCAGGTGCGGGGGCAGCTCCAGGACAGGTCTAGGGGGGCAAAGGCAGCAGGAAAGGTTACAGGGGGAGGAGGGAATGGGGGCAGGGAGTGGAAGAGAGGGTGGGTGGGGGGGGGGGAGAGAAAGAGATGGGGGGGGAGGGTAGAGAGTTAGAGGGAAGTAAGAGCGCCTCCCGCTGGCAGTAAAGTCAGTTGCCCCGAGTTACCACACCAACTGCCCGTTAGATTAGATTGTAAGTTCTTGTGCTGCTCTCACCCCACAAGGGTCTTGCTGTCGCTCAGCCGGAACCCGTTGCTGTGCAAGTGGATCCCGTTGGTCGACGCCGTTTTCCCGTTCTGGACTTCTGTGGAGACAAGCGCATCAAGATACCGGTGACGCAAAGTGATGGAGCGCTCACTCCACAGTGCAGGTCAGTGACCCCTCGGACCCCTCCCTCCAATGGGATGAGGAGGCGCGGCGCACATGGGATTCCTACAAGTCAATAAGGTCTCCGCACCTTTCGTTGATGGGTTAAAAGTAGAGATGTGCAAAGTTTTTGCAGGCGGTTGCAACTCATGAGAAATGCGCCATCTTTATTACTGGCGACATGTCCTGGCCTAGTCAGAGTTTGCAAAGCATTAAGGCAATGTGCAAAATGCTCGAAATATCGCTAGATTTGCTGAATGCGGAGACCAGAAACACTCCATTTTACTGAAAGTATATATATATTTTTTTTTTTCTCAAGGCCTCGTGAGGACCGAAACGTTGGCATTTGTGCCACCTACTCTAATACAATCTTTTTGAAAATTACCTCTGAGTGCTGTCTCGTTCCTACTGCGTTACTGCGGCTGCACCACTGCTGTGAGGAACACCCCTGCCTGTTTACTACTGCTAAGGGACATGCACCTACCTTTAATTTACGGCATACACGTGAGTGCCAACTACTCTCCATTGACATACATACATACACACGTATGTACGTATGTATATATGTATATGTATATATATATATATATGTATACACACACACACACACACACACACACACACACACACACACACACACTACAAAAAGTTTTAAAAAATCATATATAGGCACAAATCTTGAAAAAATATAGCAAAAAAACAAAAATAAGAAGAACCCTGTCATGATAATATCACGAGATGTGTTTTAATCCATCTGGTGCTTCAGGGGTTAATGTGATTGGAGTTTTATTTAAAAATACAATATATTGGGTTTATGACCTTTCCGGGGTCTGGGATCTTCAAAGAGGACTTAATGTGGGGTGTGATGGGGGGCCGTCATGGCTAGCCCACTAAAAGTGACATGTGGAGTGTCTGCATCAAAGTGTGTGAATAATCGCTGTTAAATTACAGAGAAAAGTGCCCTACAGGGTGTGCCCTCATTGAGGGACTTTATTAAAAATGAGAATATCATGTGACGTCATTTACTGTACCTGCTAAGTTACAGATCTGTAATCGTGTCACAGAATGGCAGGTAACGAGACCACACACTGCATGGGTAAGAGGTAATAAGGGGCAGATATCCATTTGTTGCTTAAATTTAGGAGTAAGACGGTTGTGATTAGTCTCGTTGCGTCCGTAGTGGCCATCTGAATCTATTGATGTGACTCACGTGTGCCTCAGTATTAGAGGCGAGAAGTTATGAGTGTGGTTATCTACTGAGGCAAAATCTAAACGTCGTTTGTAAAGGTTTGTTTCTTCTCGGTCATAAAAGTGTCGGTCTCGCAGGCGATTTACGACGGGGTGGGCTTGTATTGTTTCAATGGGAGAGAGATAGGATATAAGTCTTAGCAAGGATTATGAAAATCCGATTTCAACAGAGGTGTGTTTGGTCCCAAACACGTGATATCTCATCTTCCTGCACCAGTGACCTCTCTGGGAGAAAACCTGTGACATTTGGGTAATGTACTGTATAGGTATTTCTTTTTTATGTTTTATCCTGTTATTTTGAGAAACGGTTCTGCATTTACTGTAATTGTATGTTCTTGTAATCTAAGAGATAGATATATAGATATAAATACACACACACACAGTTAAGTTATGGTGGTTAAAAAAAAAAAGTAAAGCATATAGCAAATGGAAATATTACTGTATGCTCGTTTGCATGTCTTAGACAGGTCTGCAACCCCGCCTTTCACCATTATCACCCAGCATACAGCACTTCCACTGCAGCAAGGGATTCTGGGAAATGACATGCAAATGAGCACACAGTGCCACCTTTTGCTTCAAAACCACATAACATGGTCCCCTGTAAGCTTTTGCTTGCTGCATTTCACAGCTTTGAGCACAGCCTGGGTTAAGATGCATAGCCAGCAAACCCACCCACAGACAGCTGTTTCAACCTTAATGGGTCTCCTCAGTGTGGGGTTGATTATACTGGCTCTGCAAAATGAAGCTTAGGATGGGTTTCACCACACTTAGTTAAGTTATGGTGGGTAAAAAAAAACATTTAATAAGTGATGCTTTGGGCTCTGAATGAACTGATTGCACGTTCTGGAGAGAGTATTTACATTTGCCGTTTACATTTTGTAATAATGGGTGTGTGTGTGTGTTAAGTGCATAGTTTTTTCTATTATAAAACAGGGGCCTGGGACCCTGGCAAATGTATTCATTTTACATCTTTTATTCGCATTTCCCGGGTGATGGCAGCGTATAGATATGACTGCAATGGAGTAGGGGTTAATATTAACTCATTGGAGGTACCTTGCGCAGGAGAAAGGCGAGTTGGCTAAAGTAGCCGTGTGTATTAACCCTGGTTACATATCCAAGCCACGTGCCCACTTGTGTGCTGTTCGTGACGGGAATTATATGGGGACGGATTGAGGCGAGATATTACTCATTTGAGGGACCTTTGCGGAGGTGAAAGTGGGCCAGCTAGTGCGCTGTGTATTAACCCTTGTCCCGTATGCAGGTCACGTGCTCACAGGTGTGCCGTACGTGACAAACCCCCACACGATGGGCTCGCAAATGCTTGTGTAATTTGATGACATTATCCCAGGGGACGGGCAACTCCTGTCCTCAAGAGCCACCAACAGGTCAGGTTTGAAGGATATCCCTGATTCAACACGGGTGGCTCACCTGTGTTGAAGCAGGGATATCCTGACCTGTTGGTGGCCCTTGAGGACAGGAGTTGCCCACGCCTGCATTATCAGCTGACAGAGTTGGGGAGATGTTTCGCAGAAACGCAAAAGGTTTGGCGACCGCATTTGTATCGTTTCGCACAACTCTAGGTAAGAGGGCGTCTCACCCTCGGGATTCCTCCAAGTTAATAAGGCCAGTGGAACCCATCTTGGATGTAGAAGAGGGCATCTCACGCAAGGGATTCCTATCAGTTAATAGGGTCTGGATAAGTCCTACAGATTCGGGATACTCACCCCCTGAGGTGTGATGGGATTTAGGGAGCAGGAAGGTGCAGGGTCTCTGCTTGAATGTCAAATCAAAGAGATACACCTGTGAAGAGAGGGGGAGAGCATCGAACACAAGGACAACTTCAGAGACCAGCAAGCTGACAATCCTTCCCGGGCGATTTAAAATCCTTTCACTTGTAGATAGGCCAGCAATGCATTGTGAAGGGGTTACCATACCGTGTTACCGCCGGAGAATTCAAAATGTCCACAGGCCTCATCAACTCACCTGTTCACCCCCCATGTTGGCAAGCAGTTCGGTGCCATCAGGGCTGAAGGTGACGTATGTGGCCACCAGAACACGCAATCGGTTGTTGTTATCTGGGTGCTTCACGGGTAGGTGTCCTGAGAAGAGAGGCGAGAGGGTTGGTGAGGGGGGGAGGCGATGGGGAGTTGAGGCGACAAGGTTGCTGAGAGGAGGGGATGGGGCGGGAGGCGAAAAGGTTGGTAAGGGGGAGGCAAGAGGCGACAAAGTTGGTGAGGGGGAGGAGAGGTAAGAGGCAGAGTTTGTGGGGAAGGGGCCGGTGAGGCAGGAAGTTACATGTTCCGAGGGTCCCACCTGCCACATAATACTGTGCTGCTCCGTCAGGGATGGGCTTCTGTCGGTCGCAGAACGTGTGCACCCCAGACTGCGGGTTCTGCAGCATGCTCTTCCTGAAAGGGACACCAGCTGAAGAGTGAGTGGGGGGGGGACAGACATTATACAGAGACATCCCCCCCAAAATGTACAGAGAGACCCCATAATATACCACACACCGCGACCCGACCCTCCTGACCTGTGGCTGTGGATCATGCGGATATCGTAGAGCCTCACAAAGGGCCCGCTGGCCCCCACTGCCATGCAGTTATTGTCCCGGGGGCTCACGCTCACACACTTGGCTTCAACCAGCTGGCCGCAGTACTCCGTCAGGTCTATCAGGACCTCCGAGTGTGTCCCGCTCTCCCGCAGGTCGTACTGCCTGTGGGGTGGGAAAGGGGGAGTCAGCACCTCCAGGACACAACCCACCCTTCTTCCCGTGCAGGGTGGGGCCCCTCACCGAATGAGGCCGTCCTCTCCCGCGCTCCAGAAGGTGTTGGGCCAGAGCGGGGCGGTGGCGATGCGCTTCACGCGGTTGGTGTGGTCGGAGAAGACGTGCAGAGTCTCCCGGGCGGTCACATCGTGTACATGAACCTTGGCGTCTGCGGCTCCCGTGATCAGGATCCGGCCGTTGGAGTGAGGGAGGAACTGGTGGGGAGAGGGGGGGGGGGGAGGAAAGTTAACATTAATGTGTATATGGCAAAAGCGCACACGCACACGCGCACACACACACACACGCACGCACGCACACGCAATAATCCCAGCTGTTCACCTTGACAGAGAAGATGTTGGCTGTGTGTCCTGTGTGCATGGACAGCAGCTTCTTGTGGTGGAAGGGATCCCACAATATCATGTGCTGGTCATCCGAGCCAGAGGCCAGTAAGCTGGGTGAGAGAGAGCGAAAGAGTGACACGCGGGTCAGGGGAGGGGGGGGGGGTTAAGAGAGAGAGGTAGGGACAAGGAGGTCAACACAGAGTAAAGGCCCGGGGGAGGAGGCGAGGGGGGGGGGGGAGAGACGGGGGCGGGCGGGCGAGGGGAGAGAAGGGGGCGGGCGGGTGAGGGGAGAGACCGGGGCGGGCGGGTGAGGGGAGAGACGGGGCGGGCGGGTGAGGGGAGAGATGAGCGATACTCACTCCCCTTTCTCATTCCATTCCAGGCAATTGACACAGCCTGAGTGACCCTATACACAGAAAGAGGGGAGGGGGGGGGGTGTTACTGATAGGATTTATATCCTCACTCCATCCTGACCCAACATCCAAGGCCTCACACCACAATTACCTGCAGCTCTGCCTCCAGCCCCAGGCGTCGGATAAAGGGGTCAGTCACATGGTAGCGACGCTGGAAGCTCCTCGCTCCCCTCTCCTGGTGACAGACACACATGTTACAGACCCTACCGAAAAACATCTGGCAGCAAAAGGGTTACAGAGGGCCTGTGTGACTCCTGTATGATAATAGGGTCCCTCTGATGGGATGACCGGGCATCACAAACACGGGATTCATGCACGTTATTAGGGTCAGTGACAGCTCCCTCTGACCAGATAAGAGGGCATCTCATAGTGGGGACTCCTGTCATTTAAAAGTGTTAATGACGCCTTCCTCTGACAGGCGAGAGGAGCCTCATGCAAGGGGTTCCTATAAATGAAAAAGATAAGAGGTGCCACCCACTGATGGGATAAGATGGGTACATACAAGGATTCCCAATAGGTTCATAGGGCCAGCGGCACCTCCCTAGATGGGATAAGGTGGTGAAAGACACGGGATTCCTATTTGTTATTGGGATCAGTAATGCTTTCCTATAGGTTGATAAGGTTAGTGGCGCCTCCTCCTGATGGGATAAGAGGGCATCTAGAAGTTAATAGGATTTGTGGCGCATCCTTTGCATTTGCTGGGATAAAAGGGTTTCTTATATACAGGATTCCTATAAGTTAATAGGGTTTTCCAGACATCACAAGAGGAAGGTGCCACTAACCCTATTAACTTATAGGGGCACAGTCTCTCCTCCTGCTATTCCAGGCTGACACATACCCTGATCTGCCTGTGGACCAGGTCTTGAGTTATATTCACTCTCTCCATGTCGGAGCGAGCACACTAGAGAGCTCTGGGGGCTCCACGTTCCAGCATTCCCGCAGCTCCACGCCAGTGTGAGACGTACACAAGCCCTGCGGGATCAGAGACATCGCCGTCAGAGCATCCCTGTGCAACCAAACCCTGTATGGAGAATGTATATAGGCCTTTGGCTCTGTCTATACACTAGCTAGCTCAGTATACGGGTCCTGTGTGTTGGCATATATACACACTAGCTCCATATAGTCCTGTATATAAGCCCTAGTTCTCTCTATACACACACTGGCTCAGTATATACAGGATGTCCTGCATAAAAGCCCCATGTCCTGTGTGTGTGTGTGTGTATATGTGTGTGTGTGTATATGTGTGTGTGTGTATGTATGTATGTATGTATGTATGTATGTATGTATGTATGTATGTATATATATATATATATATATATATATATATATATATATATATATATATATATATATATATATATATATATATATGACCGAAACGTTGGCGTACCTGTGTTCACAATACACACTTTTTTGTATCATCATTGCGGTGTGCTGTCTTCTGTCATCAGGATCCCCCTGGTTACTACATGTCTATATATACACATATATATATACACAGGCATACCCCGGTTTAAGGACACTCACTTTAAGTACACTCGCGAGTAAGGACATATCGCCCAATAGGCAAACAGCAGCTCGCGCATGCGCCGGTCAGCACGTCCTGAACAGCAATACCGGCTCCCTACCTGTACCGAAGCTGTGCACAAGCAGGGAGACTATAGAGCCTTTTACAAATGCATTATTTACATCAGTTATGCACGTATATGATGATTGCAGTACAGTACATGCATCGATAAGTGGGGGAAAAGGTGGTGCTTCACTTTAAGTACATTTTCGCTTTACATACATGCTCCGGTCCCATTGCGTATGTTAATGCGGGGTGTGTGTGTGTGTGTGTATATATATATATATACACACATATATATACACATATATATACACACACATATACATATATACACACACACACTAGCTCAAAATTCTTTATGCAGGCGGTTGGTGACACACACACACACTATTATAAGCCTGTGGTTCTGTAAACAGGCCCCATATATAGGACCCCGGCTCAGTATCTACACACAAACGACTGTACATATACAAGTCCTGTATATAGGCCCTAGTCATATACACCCCCTATATATCTATTTACACACACCTATATGTCTATATATACACACACGTCTCTGTATTATAAAGGCTACCCCAGTTTACTGATCCCACTTGTAGAACACCAGTATGTACACACTAATATACTGTATGTAGCCTCTAAGTCCTGTATATACAGACTAGCTTAGTATATAGGCCCATCTCTGTACATACACACTAGTTCAGCATACAGGTCCTGTGTATTTAGACACTAGCTCAGTATATAGGTCATGTACATGACCCCCGTCTCTTTGTATAGACACTAGCTCAATATATTGGGTCCTCTGTCTGTATATAGACACTAGCTCAGTATACAGGTCCTGCATATAGACCTATGGCTCTGCATATAGCACTGTCTGAATATATACACACAATAGGTTAGTATATAGGTCCTGTGTATAGGCTCCTGTCTCTGTATACACACACACACAAGCTCAGTATATAGGTTCTGTGTATAGGTCCCCGTATCTACACACTAGGTTAGTATATATGTCCTCAGTAGATAGGCACTGTGTATAGGCCAACGTCTCTGTATATACATGTATGTATGTCTTTATTTATATAGCGCCATTAATGTACATAGCGCTTCACAGTAGTAATACATGTGGTAATCATATAAATAACAAATAATACAAATAACAGATCATGTGAATAAGTGCTTCACACATAAAAGTAACATTGTGGAAATCTAATTTAGTATACAAGTCTAATTTAGTATACAATCTAATTTAGTATACAAGTCCTGTATATGCTCAATATATAGGTCCTGCGTATAGGCCCGTCTCTATATACACATTAGGTTAGTACATATGTGCTGTGTATAGGCCACTGTCTGTATATACTGTACATACTGAGTATAGAAGTCCTGTGTATAGACCCCTGTATCTGTATATGCTCAATATATAGGTCCTGTGTATAGGCCCCTGTATATGCTCAATATATATGTGCTGTGTATAGGCCCCTGTCTCTATATACACATTAGGTCAGTACATAGGTGCTGTGTATAGGCCCCTGTCTCTATATACACATTAAGTCAGTACATAGGTGCTGTGTATAGGCCCCTGTCTCTATATTCAGGACCCAGTGTGTCCGGCGGTTACCTGCCTTTTCTCCTCGGCCGGAGAGGGCCCTGGCAGGCGGCCCGGAAAGTATCTTACAGCCCGGCCCCGTGTTTACCTCCCCAGCTGTCTCTCTAACCAGGGACCGGAATCCTCCTATTGGCCCTACGGGCTGCGCTATCTCCGCAACTCTCACCGCCAACAACGCGCCTACGCTACGTAAACAGCGCACACCCCCTCACAGAATAGCTCGAGCGCCCAAACCCGCTGCTCCGCCGCCCTGGCAACGGCAAAGGGAGTGAAGGGGCCTACGGACCAATCAGGGTGCTTCCTGAGCAGCGTGAGTAGTGAGTGATGGGTGGTGCAACGAATGAGAGAAGGGCAGAATGGGACGCTGTCAAGTTAGGCTGGCGGGGAGGACAAGCAGTGGCGTAGTTGGAGATACCACTGCGCAAGGTTGCATGGGAGTTGTAGTTCTTATTACAGATTCTGTTATCATTTCATTTTAATATTGATGTAGTGATCAAAAGGCCTCCAGATGATTAATGACTGGCTGCTGGAGATTAATGACTGGCTGCTGGAGATTAGGGCACTTTCTGCAGGGAGATTATAAATCATAATTAACCTTCATTAATATCATCACCAATTAGGGGTGTCATCCCAAAGCCAGCCAACCTTATAAATCCTAACGCTGCGCTTATAGTGCCGGCGACGTCGCGTCAAAACAAATGCATTGCCACCGTCGTAGGCGCGACGGCTTGGTCACGATCACTGGAAGTCTGTAAGGAATCGGGGAACACGCCCCCTGCGGCGTGTTCCCTCCTTACCTCCTGCTGCACAGCATCCCGCTGCAAGCGGTCAGAGAGCGCGATCGTCGCGGCGCTCTTCCTCCTTGCCTCCTGCTGTACAGCCTCGCGCTCCTTAGAGAGCGCGCGCCCACGGAGCGCTTTCAAGGATCACACCAAGCTCGGCTCCGCCCCTCCGCTGGCACGGCCGCCAGCGCGCACACCGCTCCACAGCTGCGTGTCAACACTAATCTCTCTTCCACCTGTCTCCTGCACGTTGCAGCCTATCCCTGCTTCCGCGGAGGCCGCGCCTCCGCTCCTCCCCTCAGTCCTATTCGTCCAGCTCTCCTATATATGCTCAGCCTTTCCGTTCATTCTTTGGCTGAGCACAGTTGTTGGTAGCCTTGTGTTCCTGTTGTGCTTTAACCCTCAGCTGCTTATCTCTCCTGTGTACCGACCCGGCTTGACTTTAGGACCTCTTTTGATTACCGACCCCGGCTTGCCTCTGACCATCCACTATTCTCCATCCCTGACCACGGATATCGGACCAACTACCTTCCTACTGGCTCCAACCTCAGACCACGGCACTCCGGACACTGACTACTCTCCTGGCACCTACCTACGACCTCGGCAAGTATTAAGACTAACCCACTCTCTCCAGCCCAGACCCGGCGATCTTGACTATCCCCCTTCCAGGCGTGCCCCCGCTGCTGTGGGTGCGCAGTTTCATACTTTCCCACCCCCCCTACCGGGGTCCCGCCTTGTTCGCGGTGAGCACAAGCGTTACAAAGTCATCTCAATTTGATTTTTCCAGCATCCGTAGCCTGACGTCGCCGCCGCTTACCAACGGATGCCTTATCCGACGCCGCATAATGCAGTCCACCGGTCACTGCCGCGATTAACATGGGACCCGCAATCCGACTGTCCGTTAACCGATGGCGTTTTGGGGGGGCGCATTCCGTTGGATAAGCGAGGACTGCCTGTGTGTGTGTATGTATATATATATATATATATATATATATATATATATATATATATTTATTATTATTATTATTATTATTATTATTATTATTTTTGAAGAAGAACAATACAATTTTTCAAGGGAACCTTTGCCTCAAGAGGAAAGTTTTCGAGCAGTGTAATCTACCCATGCTCATCTATGGATGTGAAACTTGGACCCTAAATGCAGAGATAATTAAGAAGCTTCCGACAATGCAAATAACATGGAGAGATGCATGCTGGGTATTACCGGAGGCAACGAGAAAAATAATAATTGGGTTCAAATCCAAACAAAAGTCTGTGACATCATCACAAGGGCGAAGAAATTAAAATGGCGGTTGGCCGGACATATCTCAAGACGAAATGACCATTGTTGGACAAAGATGGTACTCCACTTTTAGTGTGAGCTGGGCAGGCAGATTGTTGGAGATAAGGAAAAAGCAGAGGTATTAAACAAATTGTTTGCCTCTGTATTTATCAGGGAAGAATAAATTGCAATAGTAGTGTCGCAGGAGGAAGCCACAACCTCTTAACGACCAATTGGATAACTGAGGAAGAAGTTAATATGCAGCCTGATAAAATGAAAGCAAATAAGGCACCTGGCCCCAATGGTATACATCCAAGAGTTCTTAAGGAGTTAAGTTCAGTAATAGCCAAACCATTACATTTAATATTCAAGGACTCCATTTCCACAGGGTCAGTGCCACAAGATTGGCGTAAAGCAGATGTGGTGCCTATATTTAAAAAGGGAGCTAGATCACAACTGGGGAATTACAGACCTGTAAGCCTGACATTAACAGTGGGGAAACTACTAGAAGGTTTAATAAGGGATAATATTCAGGAATACCTAATGGAAAACAACATTATTAGTAATAGTCAGCATGGATTTATGAAGGATAGATCATGCCAAACTAACCTTATTTGTTTCTTTGAGGAGGTAAGTAGGAATTTAGACCAGGGTAATGCAGTTGATGTGGTCTACTTAGATTTTGCAAAGGCTTTTGACACGGTTCCACACGAGATTGGTGTACAGAATAAAGCAAATTGGACTCGGTAAACATATTTACATTTGGATTGAAACTGGTTGAAGGACAGACAGAGAGTTGTCATAAACTCAACTTTTTCCGTTTGGCTAAAGTCGTGAGTGGAGTACCTCAGGGATCGGTACTGGGACCCCTGCTTTTTAACTTGTTTATTAATGACCTTGAGGTTGGCATCGAGAGCAAAGTCTCCATCTTTGCTGATGACACTAAATTGTGTAAGGTAGTAGAAACAGAGCAGAATGTAATTTCTCTCCAGAAGGACTTGGAGAGACTGGAAACTTGGCAGGTAAATGGCAGATGAGATTTAATGCAGATAACTGGCAACTTTATTGGGGAAAAATTAGAATCCTTGATGAAGAAGGATTTAGGAGTGCTTGTAGACAGCAGGCTTAGCAATAGTGCCCAAAGTCATGCAGTAGCTGCAAAGGCAAACAAGATCTTATCTTGCATCAAACGGGCAATGGATGGAAGGGAAGTAATCATAATTATGCCGCCTTATAATTGTATTGTATGTCTTTATTTATATAGCGCCATAAATATACATAGCGCTTCACAGTAGTAATATGTTGTAATCATATAAATAACAAATAATATAAATAACAGGTCATGGGAATAAGTGCTTCAGACATAAGAGTAACATTAAGGAAGAGGAGTCCCTGCTCCAAGGAGCTTACAATCTAATTGGTAGGTAGGAGAACGTATAGAGATAGTAGGAGGGAATTCTAGTAAGTGCGTCTGCAGGGGGCCAAGCTTTATGTATCATGTGTCCAGGATTATCCACAGTGCTATTCATATGCTTCTTTAAGCAAATGTGTCTTAAGGTGGGTCTTAAAGGTGGATAGAGAGGGTGCTTGTCGGGTATTGAGGGGAAGGGCATTCCAGAGGTGCGGGGCAGTCAGTGAGAAAGGTTTAAGGCGGGAGAGGGCTTTAGATACAAAGGGGGTAGAAAGAAGACATCATTGAGAAGACCGCAAGAGTCGGGATGGTGCATAGCGAGAAATTAGGGCTGAGATGTAAGGAGGGGCAGAAGAGTGTAAAGCTTTAAAAGTGAGGAGGAGAATTGAGTGTGGGATGCGGGATTTGATCGGAAGCCAGGAGAGGGATTTCAGGAGCGGAGACAGATTTAGGAAAGAGTAGAGTGATTCTGGCAGCAGCGTTTAGTATAGATTGTAGGGGAGACAGGTGAGAGGCAGGGAGGCCAGACAGCAGGAGGTTGCAGTAATCGAGACGGGAGAGAATGAGGGCTTGAGTCAGAGTTTTAGCAGACGAGTAACAGAGGAAAGGGCGTATCTTTGTGATATTGCGGAGGAAAAAGCAACAAGTTTTAGAAACATTTTGAATGTGAGAGGAGATTGTGAGAGAGGAATCGAGTGTGACCCCTAGGCAGCGTGCTTGGGCTACTGGGTGAATGATCGTATTTCCGACAGTAATGTGGAAGGAGGTAGTAGAGCCAGGTTTGGGAGGAAGTATAAGGAGCTCTGTTTTTGCCATGTTAAGTTTCAGTCGGCGAATGGCCATCCAGGATGATATTCCAGAGAGACATTCAGAAACTTTGGTCTGTATAGCAGGTATAAGGTCAGGGGTTGAAAGGTAAATTTGTGTGTCGTCAGCATAGAGGTGATATTTAAACCCAAAAGATGTGATTAGGTCACCTAGAGAGAGTGTGTAAAGAGAGAAGAGAAGGGGTCCCAGGACAGAGCCCTGGGGTACCCCCACAGAGAGATCGATAGAGGACGAGGTGTTAGCAAAAGAGACACTGAAAGTACGATGGGAGAGGTTTGAGGAGATCCAGGATAGAGCTTTGTTCCGAATACCAAGAGTATGGAGAATGTGGAGGAGAAGAGGGTGGTCCACGGTGTCAAATGCTGCAGAGAGATCGAGTAATATGAGCAGAGTGTAATGACCTCTGTCTTTGACAGCATGAAGGTCGTCGGTTATTTTAGTGAGGGCTGTTTCGGAAGCCAGATTGTAGAGGGTCTAGAAGAGAATGGGTGTTGAGAAAGTGTAGCAATCGAGAGAATACAAGATGTTCAAGGAGTTTGGAGGCAAAAGGCAGGAGGGAGACAGGTCGATAGTTAGAAGGACAGGTAGGGTCAAGCTTGCTGTTTTTGAGCAATGGTATCACAGTTGCATGTTTGAAGGAGGATGGAAAAGTACCAGAGTAGAGGGAAGAGTTAAAGATCTGTGTGAGCATAGGGATTATAGAAGGAGCAAGAGGTTTTAGGAGATGGGTAGGAATGGGATCAAGAGGGCAGGTGGTAGAGGGAGAAGAGGAGATCAGCAGTGACACATCCTCCTCCGAGATAGCAGAAAAGGAGTCCAGAAAGGCAGGAGGAGAGTTAGGAAGAGGTGTGGGATGAAAGGAGGCAACAGATGGGATGTTCTGACGTATGGATTCCACCTTTTCCTTAAAAAAGTCAGCAAAGTACTGAGGTGAGATGGAGGAAGAAGAGGCAGCCGAGGGTGGTCTGAGTAGAGAGTCAAAGACAGAAAAGAGTCAACGTGGGTTAGACTTGTGCCTGTTGATTAGTGATGAAAAATAGGTTTGTTTAGCCTGAGAGAGGGCAGAGTTGAAACAGGACAGCATAAATTTGTAGTGAAGTAAGTCTGCGAATGTATGAGATTTCCTCCAGAGGCGTTCAGAGGAGCGAGTCAGCATGCGTGTGTTGGAATTTAGCCAAGGTCTGGGGTTAGATGGGCGAGGACGGCAGAGAGAAAGCAGGGCATGTAGGTCAAGAGAGGAGGATAAGGCAGAGTTGTATTTCCTGACCAGGTTGTCAGGGTCTGAAGTAGAACTGAGAGAGGAGAGGGAGGAGCATAAAGTGGAATCAAAAGCTGGTAGGTTAATAGAGTGCAGGTTACTGCAAAAATGAGGGCGAGATGGAGATGGAAAGAAGCGTGATAGAGAAAATGAGATGAGGTGATAGTCAGAGAGAGGAAAAGGAAAAATGGAGAAATAGGTGCGAGAAAAGTTTTTAGTGAAAACCAGGTCTAGGTAGTGGCCATCTTTGTGGGTGCTAGCTTCAGTCCACTGTTGCAGGCCAAAAGAAGAGGTTAGAGAGAGAAAGCGGGAGGCCCAAGGAAGAGAGGGGTCATCAATGTGGCAGTTGAAGTCCCCAAGGAGAAGAACAGGGGAGTCTAGGAGAGAAAGAAAGAGAGCCAGGTTTCAAAGTGAGAGAGAAAGGCAGAGGGGGGATGAGTAGAGGTAGATGGGCGATAGATGACCGCCACGTGGACTGGGAGAGGCGAGAAGATCTGGACTGTGTGAACCTCAAAGGAGGGAAAAGCAAGAGAGGGGGGAATAGGAAGGGTTCGGTAACGGCAGAGAGAGGAGAGCAGGAGCCCCACGCCTCCACCCCTGTCATCAGTGCGCGGAGTGTGGGAGAAGGAAAGGCCACCATAGGAGAGGGCAGCTTCCAGAGCAGAGTCAGACTGAGTGAGCCAGGTCTCAGTTATAGCAAAGAGAAGCAGGGAGTGAGAGAGAAAGAAGTCATGCACAGAGAGGAACTTGTTAGAAAGGGAGCGAGCATTCCAAAGGGCACAGGAGAAAGGGAGAGAGGAGGGAGGGTGGCAGGGGATGGGTATGAGGTTGCAGGGGTTAACACCAGAAGGCGTAGAAGTTGTATGTGGGTGGCGAGGACGAGAGCATGTAGAAATAAGGCAGGGACCAGGATTGGGAGAGATATCCCCAGAAGCAAGGAGGAGAAGCATGGAAAGAAAGAGAATGTGTGAGGATGATTTGTAGAGGTGTGTTTTAGTGCAGGGTGTATAGCTGTGTGGTGACAGAGGGCGCAGGTAAGAAAGGAGTTCATGTGAACTGAGAAGTGGGGAAGAGTGGAGAGATGGAGATATATGAATAGAGTTAGAGACATAAGGAGACTGGTGGAAGGAAGTGAATATTTTGAAAATAAGAGGTTACAGCAAATATAAAAAGTAAAGGCGGCATCGCAGCAATAGTTAAGTGTTGAGATGTGCAGTCTGGGATAGATGATATCCTCCTTTCCAACGTAGATCAAATGCAGGAATCAGAAGCAGTAGGTATTGTCCACTTTTCCACTTCTTTTTAAACTTCATAACTACTTTAAACATTTCTACTTAAAAGCATATCTGCTTAAGAGCATGGCTGCAGGCAGCTATGAGTTTACTTATATACTTTTACAAAGTCACCTGGCTGGCCCAACCAACTTAATTAGCATTAGTAAGACAACACCTTGAATATGGAGTAACATTTTGGACAAAGACATTATAGCACTAGATTAAATTAATAAAGGCGATGGATAATCTGATTTAAGAGAAGAGGCTAGCTACATTAGATTTGTTTACATTAGAAAAGAGGCGTCTAAGAGGGGATATGATAACTATATACAAATATATTCTGGGACAATACAAAGAGCTTTCAAAAGAACTATTCATCCCACGGGCAGTACTGAGGACTCGGGGGCCATCCCTTAAGTTTGGAGGAAAGGAAATTTCACCAGCAACAAAGGAAAGGGTTCTTTACAGCAGGGGAGCACAAACTTTTTAAGCTGCACCCCCTGCAAGACCTCCCCCGGTCTTGCGCCCCCTCTCCTACCTTCCACATGCGTCAAATGACACTCCGGGGTCACGTTGCCATGGAGACGCGTCTGAAACAAGGTAAGTTTCCTTGTTGCAGAGACTTCGCAGAGATCTCCTAACATTAAATGCCTGGGGGAAGAGCGCAGGGCCTCTGTAGCGGCCAGCGGCCCGCGGCCCCCCAGACAAAACTCCAGTTACAATGTGGGATTCATTACCCATGGAGACTGTGATGGCAGATACAATAGATTTGTTCAAAAAAAGGTTGGACATCTTTTTAGATGGAAAGGTATACAGGGATATACCAAATAAGTATACATGGGAAGGAAGTTGATCCAGGGATTAATCCGATTGCCAATATTTGGAGTCAGTAAGGAATTTATGTTCCACCTTATGAGATATCATTGGATGGTATATCACTGGGGTATTTTTTGTTTGCTTCCTCTGGATCAATATACTGTAAGTACGGATATAGGATAGAGTAACTGTCATCTAAATTTAGCATAGGTTAAACTTGATGGATGTACAGTTGTGTGAATAAGAAAGTGCACCCTCTTTGAATTCTATGGTTTTACATATCAGGACATAATAACATCATCTGTTCCTTAGCAGGTCTAAACATTAGGTAAATACAACCTAAGATGAACAACAACACATGACATATTACACCGGGTCATGATTTAAAAAAATTAAAGCCAAAATGGAGAAGCCATGTGTGAAAAACACCCTTACTGAAGTACACCCTTACTGCTTCCATAGGAATTAAGATGCTACGTAGCAGACAGGTGCTGCTAATCAAATGCCCTTGATTAATTGATCATCAGCAAGTGTGACCACCTCTATAAAAGTCGAGGTTTTAGCAGTTTGCTGGTCTGGAGCATTCAGGTGTGTATTAACACAATGCCAAGGGGGAAAGACATCAGCAATGATCTTAGAGAAGCAATTGTTGCTGCCCATCAATCTGGGAAGGGTTATAAGGCCATTTCCAAACAATTTAAAGTCCATCATTCTACAGTGAGAAAGATTATTCAAAAGTGGAAAACATTCAAGACAGTTGCCAATCTTCCCAGGAGTGGACATCCCAGAAAATTCAGCCCAAGGTCAGACCGTGCAATGCTCAGAGAAATTGCAAAATACCCAAGAGTTACATCTCAGACTCTACAGGCCTCAGTTAGCATGTTAAATGTTAAAGTTCATGACAGTACAATTAGAAAAAGACTGAACAAGTATGGTTTGTTTGGAAGGGTTGCCAGGAGAAAGCCCCTTCTTTCTAAAAAGAACATGGCAGCACGGCTTAGGTTTGCAAAGTTGCATCTGAACAAACCACAAGACTTCTGGAACAATGTCCTTTGGACAGACGAGACCAAAGTGGAGATGTTTGACCATAATGCACAGTGCCACGTTTGGCGAAAACAAAACACAGCATATCCGCACAAACACCTCATACCAACTGTGAAGCACGGTGGTGGAGGGGTGATGATTTGGGCTTCTTTTTGCAACCACAGGACCTGGGAACCTTGCAGTTATCGAGTCGACCATGAACTCCTCTGTATACCAAAGTATTCTAGAGTAAAATGTGAGGCCATCTGTCCGACAGCTAAAGCTTGGCTGAAATTGGGTCATGCAACAGGACAATGATCCCAAGCAAACCAGCAAATCTACAAGAGAATGGCTGAAAAAGAAAAGAATCAAGGTGTTGCAATGGTACAGTCAACTTCCAGACCTCAACCCGATTGAAATGCTGTGGCTGGACCTTAAGAGAGCTGTGCATAAACAGATGCCCACAAACTTCAATGAACTGAAGCAACGTTGTAAAGAAGAGTGGGCCAAAATTCCTCCACAACGATGTGAGAGACTGATAGTCATACAGAAAACGATTACTTCAAGTTAATGCTGCTAAAGGTGATTCTACAAGCTATTGAATCATAAGATATACTTAGTTTTTCACACATGGCTTCTCCATTTTGGCTTTATTTTTGTTAAATAAATCATGACACGGTGTAATATGTCATGTGTTGTTGTTCATCTGAGGTTGTATTTACCTAATTTTAAGACCTGCTAAGGAACAGATGATTGTTATTATGTCTTGATATGTAAAACCATGGAATTTAAAGAGGGTGTACTTTCTTTTTCACATGACTGTATGTTTGCAGAGTTTGCAGCGTGTGTTGTTGCACGGTTTTGTGCCATTATCAGTGTCTTTAAGTTTGTTATGAACTTTTCTGTTGACTCATTTCTGTTTGAGTTTTGGTGGTTGCCGGAACGCAAGAATGGGAGGTTTGGGAAAGATTTATTTTAATGTCACATCCTCTGCCAGCATGGGTTGCAGATCTTTAATTATTTTTCATATAACCTCTAGGGAATATAGTGAGTCTATGTGAGTGTACAGTGTGTATATATTTATATGTATGTATAAATATGTCTGTGTGTGTGTTTCTGTATAGTTATATAGTGTGTGTCTTTGTATAGTTATATAGTGTGTGTGTGTGTGTGTGTGTCTCGGTATAGTTATATAGTGTGTGTCTCTGTATAGTGATGTAGCCAGGTCCCCCTCTTACCTCCAGGCTGTGTGAGTGGGACGGCTGTGTGGTTGCTGCAGGGAGATTGTCAGCTTGCGAGCGGGTCACCGGTGCTGCGCCATTTTGTTTGTGCGAGCGCATGCGCAGAGAAGGCTCGCGCATGCGCAGATAGTATCTAGAGTTGTGGCGGCCATCTTTGTACACCTGGCGCATGCGCAGTATAATGCCAGCGGTGGCCATTGCACCTATAGATCCGCTAGGAAATACAAGTCCCAGCAGCCTCAGGGGCTGCAGACCACATGTTGCCAGGCAGCCAATAGGGCTGCTGCATTTATAACAGTTAGAACACTGATAACATTTAGGACAGTGATAAGTTAGGGCAGTTGGTCATTTGGGAGCAGGGTACAGAAGAGGGAGGTAGGGTCCGAGGTGCCAGTAGCCCTGGGACTAGGCCAGCTTTCCCCTGCAGACCCCAGTTAGTTCCCGACTCACAGTAGGCACCTGCAGCTGTATAGGGAAGCCCAGTTAGGGACCCTTTTCCTGTGTTATGCAGTATCAGGGACACCGTGTCTACACCACGCAGTGACACGTAACTTGTGGTCTGGGATCAGACCGCCTACGTTCAGAGACTATCTATGGTGGGACGCTCCTGCTGGAGACCACTCCATGCGGAGGTGGAAGGCGTCGTTGGAGCAGACTGCCCGTTGACTGTTGTTCAGCTACACCCGGGGGCTGGAGCGCCCAGGAAGGTATCCACATAAGTGCACCAACATTCACGTGGGCAGCGCTGTCTCACACTTGGGGGTGGGAAAGGCCATTGGGCTCTGGACACTGGGACAGTGGTGCCCCTGCACCCAAGTACTGTGGGGATATTCCGCGGGTTGGTATACATACTGTATGTCTATTGGTGTCATTGTTTATTACCTCCCAGTAAATACTGTTCCCCATACTCTGTGTGTATAACTGGGCATATTGTCTTGGGAGGGGTTATCCTACTATGTGAGGATCCTTCTCAGGTGGAGGCGCTGTTTAGTAGCTATACATACACCCCGGGCTCCCCAGTGGCGGAGGATCAGGCCTCCTGTGAGCCAACAGGTAAAGGCAGCACCAGTAGCATCCTTACACTATACCCCCAATCTCACTTAGGGGGGTGGGGGGGGGGGTACATGGGCTACAGTTATATAGAGTGTGTGTGTCTCTGTATAGTTATAGTGTGTGTGTGTGTGTGTCTGTATAGTTATATAGTGTGTGTGTGTGTGTCTCTGTATAGTTATATAGTGTGTGTGTCTGTATAGTTATATAGTGTGTGTGTGTATAGTTATATAGTGTGTATGTATAGTTATATAGTGTGTGTGTCTGTATAGTTATATAGTGTGTGTGTGTATAGTTATATAGTGTGTATGTATAGTTATATAGTGTGTTTGTGTGTCTCTCTGTATAGTTATATAGTGTGTGTGTGTGTGTGTGTGTGTGTGTGTGTGTGTCTGTATAGTTATATAGTGTGTGTGTATAGTTATATAGTGTGTGTGTGTCTCTGTATAGTTATATAGTGTGTGTGTGTGTATAGTTATATAGTGTGTGTGTGTGTCTGTATAGTTACATAGTGTGTGTGTGTCTCTGTATAGTTATATAGTGTGTATGTATAGTTATATAGTGTATGTGTATAGTTATATAGTGTGTGTGTCTCTGTATAGTTATATAGTGTATGTGAGTATGTGTGTGTATAGTTATATAGTGTGTGTGTGTGTGTATAGTTATATAGTGTGTGTGTGTGTCTCTGTATAGTTATATAGTGTGTATGTGTGTATGTGTGTGTATAGTTATGCAGCGTATGTGAGTATAGTTATATAGTGTGTGTGTGTGTGTATAGTTATATAGTGTGTGTGTGTCTCTGTATAGTTATATAGTGTGTGTGTGTGTGTCTCTGTATAGTTATATAGTGTGTGTGTATAGTTATATAGTGTGTGTGTGTGTGTGTCTCTGTATAGTTATATAGTGTATGTGTGTATGTGTGTATGTGTGTGTATAGTTATGTAGCCAGGCTCCCCAGACTCACCCTACTGTTATATGCTTAGGAGAATAGGGAAGGTTGCAGCAGTGCAGGGAGCGCTCCAGCGTATCCGGAGGCTCCGCAGTACCAGAGCGCGATCAGGGCGCCGTCATGTTGAATGCTCGCGCAGGCGTGGAGGTGGCTAGGGAGCAGAAGTCGCGCATGCGCGGCCACAGGTTGCCAAGCCCGCGAAAGAGGAACGGCTCCTATTGGGTGCAGCGTACGGGACTACGAGTCCCAGCAGGCACCGCGAGACCAGGTGACGCCAGGGAGCCTATAGGGTGGCCAGGATATCGGGAGGAAGGTTAGAGGTTGCGCAGGGGGAGCACGTTTGGCAGAACCGAGCGGGAGGAGGAAGGAGCTCTATGTGTAGGGCGGCCAACAGCCCCTACACTAGGCCATATACCCCGGCCCAGTTAGGCCCTGAGTCCCCGTAGAGTGGAGCGGACGTAGGGACGGCCCCAGTTAGGTTACAGTCCCCTTTACTGTGCATCGGAGAATTCATAATTACAGAGACAGTTGCATTATCTGGTTAGAGGTTTGGGCTCAGACCTCCGCTGCAGCCGCAGCAGCCGACCGGGTGGGATCGCCCCGGAAGGTAGTTCCAGTATTCAACCGTCGCCTGATCCTTTGTGAAGTTCCTTGGCAGGCCCGGGCACCGGAGTGCCCGGCAGGTAACATCATCAAGTGCACCAACTATAGCACATAATTATAGCAGGACATAGTGGCTGCGCAGTCACACACACGTATCTCACTTGAGGGTGGGGGAATACTGACTGCGGGTGTTGGACACGGGGTGGGATCACCCGGTGAAGGAGGTAGCGTCCTGTGAGACGCAGTAGTTAGTGTCTCCTCTAGGGAGGGACACCTGTTGATCATATGCATAATTACGTTTGCGCTAGTAAAGTTATTGGTTGTTTACATGCTGTGTGTGTGGAGTGATATATAATTGTCCTGCGAGGAACCACTCCCCCTCTGGTGGGAGCCATCGCAGGTGGAGGCGCTGCACCAAGTAAGAGGTTACCCGTATTCCTACACGTGCCCCAGGCTCTCCGTGGCGGAGGCTCTGGCCCTGCGAGCCAACAGGTTACACAGCATTGGTAGCGGACTGTATTCACTAGGAAACAGGGCTACAGTTATATAGTGTGTGTATAGTTATATAGTGTGTGTGTATAGTTATATAGTGTGTGTGTGTCTCTGTATAGTTATATAGTGTGTATGTGTGTGTGTATAGTTATATAGTGTGTGTGTATAGTGTGACAAACGGCTTACTCCGGGGCTCCGCCGTCTGTCCGGGACTGTTAGAACACGGTCTTTTAGGGTAGGTTAAATGATGAGACGTCACGTACTGTTCCTTTAAACAGGCTATGCCTGGTTTATTCAGTCCCAGGCACTGAGACTGCCACAGTTTAAACAGAAAACAAAGCCAAACAAAAAGCTGCTCGTCTGAGCGATAACTTAAACTTAGATGTCCCTGACTCAGAGTTGGAAGTGGCTTGTCCACTTCCACCAACAAAATAAGTACCTTTGCAGTCTTTAGACAAACTAACAGAATGAATGAAGCGATTTGGGAAAGAGGCTTTCTCACCCCTCTGCAGTTCAGCAGCCTTCCAGGCTCTTGGGCGGGGCCCAGAGGAAACAGGAAACAGGTCTTATATACCTGAACTCTAATCAGCATGACAGGTGACAGAAAACAGGCAGCAGACAAACTGTGGAATGGAGTGCCTGTACCACGAGGCTGCCCTGTTCAGCTTAGACAGGACAGAAACTGTTCAGTATCCTGGGAGCCCTGTATATGGAGTTTATTACCAACCCCTGGTTTCTGTCACATATCCTCCCCCCCAGCTCAGACCTCGAGGGGTGAGCGACCATGGATATTAGGGAGTGCATCCTTGACAACCCGTCGGCATTGCCATGTTTGTGCCCCGACCTGTGTTCCACAGAAAATTTAAAGGGCTGTAGGCTTAGGAACCACCTGGTCACCCTAGCGTTCTTCTCCCTATTTTGACACATCCAGGTAAGGGGTGCATGATCTGTGACCAATCGGAACTTTCTCCCCAACAGATAATACTTGAGTGTCTCTACAGCCCACTTTATTGCGAGACACTCTTTCTCGACTATGGAGTAATTTTTCTCCTGGGGATTTAGTTTCCTACTTAAATAAAGGATGGGGTGCTCCTCCCCTTGAGACTCCTGGGAGAGTACCGCCCCCAGCCCTACCTCAGATGCGTCGGTTTGGACTACGAACTCTTTGGAGAAGTCAGGTGTGACCAACACTGGTTGGGCACAGAGAGCTTCTTTCAGGCTTCTAAAGGCCTGTTCGGCTTCGGGGGACCACTTTACCATTAGCGGTCCTCTTGCTTTTGTGAGGTCGGTTAGTGGGGTTGCCTTAGTTGCAAAATTGGGAATAAACCTCCTATAGTAGCCAATTAACCCCAAAAAGGTCCTTACTTGTTTTTTTGTGACTGGCCTTGGCCAATTTTGTATCGCCTCTACTTTGAGTGTTTGTGGTTTGAGTAACCCTCTACCAATAGAATACCCCAGATACTTGGCCTCCTCCAGACCAATAGTGCATTTAGCGGGGTTAGCAGTTAGTCCAGCAGACCGAACTGCGTCGAGCACAGCTTGGACCTTTGGAAGGTGGGACTGCCAATCTTCACTATGGATTACCACATCATCCAGGTAGGCGGCAGCGTACCGAACATGTGGTTTTAAAATTTTATCCATCATTCTTTGGAATGTGGCGGGAGCTCCATGTAAGCCAAAAGGCAGCACCTTATATTGAAAGAGGCCGTCTGGGGTTGAGAAGGCTGTTTTTTCTTTTGCCCTTTCTGTGAGGGGAACCTGCCAGTACCCTTTTGTTAGGTCTAGGGTTGTGAGATATCGGGCTTTGCCCAGTCTCTCTACAAGTTCATCCACCCTGGGCATAGGATAAGTATCAAATTTTGACACCGCGTTTAGTTTCCGGTAGTCATTACAAAACCTTGTTGTACCGTCTGGCTTTGGGACTAAAACTATAGGGCTGTTCCACCCACTTTGGGATTCCTCAATTACGCCTAGTTTTAGCATTTTTTTAACCTCTAAACTTATAGCCTCTCTCTTGGCCTCTGGGATTCGGTACGGTTTAAGGTTAACTCGGACCCCCGGTTCAGAGACTATGTCATGTTTAATTACGTTAGTTTTACCTGGCTGTGTAGAGAAGATTTCTTTGTTCCTTCTCACTAAACTCTGGACCTCTCGTTTCTGATGCACGGACAGTGTTTCAGCTATGCTAACCTCTGGGTCAGTTTCTTGATTCTCTGACGGACCTGGGGGTACTAGGGTTAACAAGACCTCTCTATCTTTCCAGGGCTTGAGTAGGTTTATATGGTAAATTTGCTCAGGTTTCCTCCTACCTGGCTGCCTTACCCTATAATTTACTTCTCCCACTCTTTCCAAGACCTCATATGGCCCATGCCATTTAGCAAGGAATTTACTCTCCACGGTGGGAACCAGAACTAGTACCCTATCACCTGGAAAAAAAATTCTGACCCTAGCACCCTTATTATACGTATTCCTTTGTGCTTCTTGAGCTTTCTCCATGTGTTCCCTCACTATGGGTAGGACTGCAGCAATGCGGTCCTGCATTTGGGCAACATGCTCTATTACACTTCTGTAAGGGGTAACCTCGTGTTCCCAAGTTTCTTTGGCTATATCCAGTAAGCCCCTTGGATGTCGGCCATACAATAGTTCAAACGGGGAGAAGCCTGTGGATGACTGGGGAACTTCCCTAATGGCAAATAACAGGTATGGTAACAAACAGTCCCAGTTTTTCCCATCCTTATCGACCGCCCGGCGTAACATGCTCTTTAAGGTTTTATTGAACCTTTCCACTAAACCATCTGTTTGTGGATGATAGACTGAGGTTCTGAGATGCTTGATTTTTAGGAGTTTACATAGCTCTTTTGTTACTTGGGACATAAATGGTGTTCCCTGGTCAGATAAGATCTCTTTAGGAATTCCGACCCGGGAAAACAGAAGTACTAACTCTTTTGCTATGTTTTTAGCAGAGGTGCTACGTAGGGGAACTGCCTCCGGATATCGGGTAGCATAATCTAATATTACCAATATATGCTGATGTCCCCTAGCAGACTTTATTAGGGGTCCTACTAGATCCATAGCAATCCGGTCAAATGGTACCTCTATTATGGGAAGGGGTACCAATGGGCTGCGGTATGCTTTGAACGGGGCGGTGATCTGACATTCTGGGCATGAGGAACAATAGTTTGTAATTTCTGCCAGAACCCCAGGCCAATAAAAGCTTCGGAGAACCTTTTCTTTTGTCTTTTCCACCCCTAGGTGTCCCCCCAATGGATGACTATGTGCGAGGTGTAATACTACGTTACGGAATGTCCGTGGTACCAACAATTGTTTAGTTGTAACTGATTTTCTTTTATCAACCCGATATACTAGGTCGTTCTCTACCTCGAAGTAGGGGTAAGCAAGTGACCTATCTGGTTGGCCATGAGTACTATTCTGGTCCCGTATATTTCCCCTTGCTACCGCTAATGTGGGGTCCTCCCACTGGGCCTTCTTAAAACTCCCAGGACTGACCTCTAGGTCAGCGAGGGTCTTATCCTGTACTGGGGTGGTAAGTGCCTGATCAACATCTTGATTTGGGGTATTCCCTACCAAAGTAGTGATGGGGAAGGGAATTTCACAGCACTCCTCCTTTTCCCCCTTCTTATTTGGGCCCTCGTCAACCTCCATTTCTGAAAAAGGGAAAGGATTTGTTTCTTCTAACACTTCGTTATGGTCTGCTATTGAACTCTGGGCGCTATTCTGAGCTGGGGACCACATTTTTAGAAAATGGGGAAAGTCGGTCCCTATTAACACATCATGTGCCAGTTTGGGTACAACACCCACCTTGAAATCTAAAGAACCAAATTCTGTTTCAAAAAAAACATCAACAGTGGAATATTCATGATTATCCCCATGTATACAACAAATTGCCACTCTTTGTGAACTGTTTACCTGTTTCTTCTTAATGGGCAATAGGTATTCGGACACTAGTGTGACCATACTCCCAGAGTCAAGAAGTGCCCGAACCCTCTTACCATTAACCTTTACAAATGCCCACAGATGGTTATTCAAGGGGTCCTCTGGGCTAGGGCCCATACATTGGGACAACAGCGAATAAGGTTCCACGCTGTTGCATTGCATGGGCTCATCATTTAGTGGGCAGATTTTTGCTGTGTGGCCCCTCTCATGACAATTTACACATTTAGGTACATAGTCTGTGTCCCACTTAGAGCCTTTTCCCGGCTCCCCATGTTGGCTATTGCCCTTAGTGTGCGAACCACTGTTGCTGGTGCTGCGTGAAGGTGGTCGCCGCTCTTCAGCTCCCCTTAACCCCGGTACCCTTTTACCGTCTCTGGAAGAGTCCTGGAACCTCGGGTAGTGGGGTTGCTCCACGACTGTGGGTTGCGGGTGCTCTCCTGCTGCATTGTACCTTTCTACGAGGGCCACAAGCTCATCCGCATTGTGGGGGTCACTCCGACTGACCCAATGGCGTAAGGCAGAGGGAAGTTTCCTCAAGAACTGGTCCATGACCAACCGTTCCACGATGTGGCTTGCTGAGTTGATCTCGGGTTGTAGCCACTTCCGGGCGAGGTGGATGAGGTCATACATCTGGCTTCGGGTGGCTTTATCCATCGTGAAGGACCATGCGTGAAACCTTTGGGCGCGAACAGCCGTGGTTACGCCGAGGCGGGCGAGGATCTCGAACTTCAATTTTGCATAGACGTTAGCTTCGGCTGGCTCTAGATCAAAGTAAGCCTTCTGGGGTTCGCCGCTTAGGAAGGGTGCGATTAGACCAGCCCACTCAGCTTCTGGCCATCCCTCTCTCTGTGCCGTGCGTTCAAACGTGAGAAGATAGGCTTCCACATCATCCGAGGGTCCCATCTTCTGAAGGTAGTGGCTTGCCCTGGTCATTTTCGGAACTGGGGCTGCCGCTGCCAGTGGAAGGTTACTGATAGTCTCCCTCAGGATCTCGAGTTCCTGCTGTAAGCCCTGAGCGAACCGCTGTTGCTCCTCTTTCAGCAAGCGGTTTGTCTCTTGCTGGTTTGCATTCGCCTGTTGCAGGGCTTCATTCGCGTCTCTCTGGACAGCGACATTGCGTACCAGCGCACTCACCACGTCTTCCATCTTGTTTGGAGAGAGAGAAAAAAAACCTTTTTTTTTTTTTTTTTTTTTTTTTTTTTTTAAAGTTCTTTAACCCCCAGACCTTTCAGTGTTCTGCCCGCATTCTCCACCATATGTGACAAACGGCTTACTCCGGGGCTCCGCCGTCTGTCCGGGACTGTTAGAACACGGTCTTTTAGGGTAGGTTAAATGATGAGACGTCACGTACTGTTCCTTTAAACAGGCTATGCCTGGTTTATTCAGTCCCAGGCACTGAGACTGCCACAGTTTAAACAGAAAACAAAGCCAAACAAAAAGCTGCTCGTCTGAGCGATAACTTAAACTTAGATGTCCCTGACTCAGAGTTGGAAGTGGCTTGTCCACTTCCACCAACAAAATAAGTACCTTTGCAGTCTTTAGACAAACTAACAGAATGAATGAAGCGATTTGGGAAAGAGGCTTTCTCACCCCTCTGCAGTTCAGCAGCCTTCCAGGCTCTTGGGCGGGGCCCAGAGGAAACAGGAAACAGGTCTTATATACCTGAACTCTAATCAGCATGACAGGTGACAGAAAACAGGCAGCAGACAAACTGTGGAATGGAGTGCCTGTACCACGAGGCTGCCCTGTTCAGCTTAGACAGGACAGAAACTGTTCAGTATCCTGGGAGCCCTGTATATGGAGTTTATTACCAACCCCTGGTTTCTGTCACAATAGTTATATAGTGTGTGTGTGTGTGTGTCTCTGTATAGTTATATAGTGTGTATGTGTGTGTGTATAGTTATATAGTGTGTGTGTGTATAGTTATATAGTGTGTATGTGTGTGTATAGTTATATAGTGTGTGTGTCTCTCTGTATAGTTATATAGTGTGTATGTGTGTATGTGTGTGTATAGTTATATAGTGTGTGTGTGTGTGTGTGTGTGTGTGTCTCTGTATAGTTATATAGTGTGTATGTGTGTGTCTGTGTATAGTTATATAGTGTGTGTGTATGTGTGTTTGTGGGTGTGTGTGCGTGACACATTGCTGATACCTCTGCTGAGAGTGTGACGGGTTTGGAGCCCAATTTGTCTTTTATCCCCCACGTGGGAGAGCGGGATAGGGGGGGGGGGTGTTGTGGTTGCCATGGGGACAGATTCTGACCCCTCTTAGAATCATTAAGTAGGTCCCTGCTAACAGGGGGGGGCCAGATCCTGATCATAAACATGCAGCGCTATATACTGATGCAGAGTATCTATACACTCATAATGGGCACGACATGCTGTATAGTGATCGTGAGTATCTCTATATACTAATAATGAACACGCTGCGCTGTATAATTGTGCAGAGTATCTATATACACGGATAATGAACACGCCGCGCTGTATAATGATGCTGAGTATCTCTATACACTGATAATGAACACGTGGCGCTGTATAATGGTGCTGAGTATCTCTATACACTGATAATGAACACGTGGCGCTGTATAATGGTGCTGAGTATCTCTATACACTGATAATGAACACGTGGCGCTGTATAATGGTGCTGAGTATCTCTATACACTGATAATGAACACGCGGCGCTGTATAATGGTGCTGAGTATCTATATACACTGATAATGAACACGCGGCGCTGTATAATGGTGTTGAGTATCTATATACACTGATAATGAACACGCCGCGCTGTATAATGGTGCTGAGTATCTCTATACACTGATAATGAACACGCCGCGCTGTATAATGGTGCAGAGTATCTCTATACACTGAATGAACACGCGGCGCTGTATAATGGTGCCGAGTATCTCTATACACTGATAATGAACACGCGGCGCTATATAGTGGTGCCGAGTATCTCTATACACTGATAACGAACACGCCGCGCTGTATAATGGTGATGAGTATCTCTATACACTGATAATGAACACGTGGCGCTGTATAATGGTGCCGAGTATCTCTATACACTGATAATGAACACGCCGCGCTGTATAATGGTGCTGAGTATCTCTATACACTGATAATGAACACGCGGCGCTGTATAATGGTGCAGAGTATCTCTATACACTGATAATGAACACGCTGCGCTGTATAATGGTGCTGAGTATCTCTATACACTGATAATGACACTGATAATGAACACGCGGCACTGTATAATGGTGCTGAGTATCTCTATACACTGATAATGAACACGCCGCGCTGTATAATGGTGCTGAGTATCTCTATACACTGATAATGAATACGCCGCGCTGTATAATGGTGCTGAGTATCTCTATACACTGATAATGAACACGCCGCGCTGTATAATGGTGCACCTGAGAGTGCAGTATTACAGTAATACTTTGCCTCTATTCTCGATGTTTCTCAGAAAGCTGCAAATATATTTTTTCACCGCATTGATGTTAGGGAAAGGAGGAGGTGAGGGGTTACCCTGCAACGCTCTGCAGGGCTGTCTGGCAGGGAAGGGGTTACACTGTGACGCTCTGCAGGACTCTCTGGCAGGGAAGGGGTTACACTGCGACGCTCTGCTGGATATAGATAGAGAGATGGATAGGTGGCTGATAGCTGGATGCACAAATGCTGCAGGGATGACACTGCAAGGACTAGTCTGTAAGACCTGTTTCCATGGAAACTGCATCCTGAGCAGCCGGTCACTATGGACCAGACATTAGGACACAGACACTTACACCCCCCCCCCCCCCATGTTACATTCATGTTCCTATCCCATGTATATCACATTTACCTGCATTGTTATTGAATTGTACACCTGTTGCTATAAGAATAGACATACTGTATGTACATATATTCAGGCTCCTACTCCAGCACCTTTTCATCTCATTTACACGCAGCTTGTATATCATCTCTCCCTCTCTCTCCCTCCTTCCCTCTCTCTCTCTCCTTCCCTCTCTCTCCCTCCTTCCCTCTCTCTCCCTCCTTCCCTCTCTCTCTCTCCCTCCTTCCCTCTCTCTCCCTCTCTCTCCCTCCTTCCCTCTCTCTCTCTCCCTCCTTCCCTCTCTCTCCCTCCCTCCCTCTGTCTCCCTCCCTCTCTCTTCCTCCTTCCCTCTCTCTCCCTCCTTCCCTCTCTCTCTCTCTCCCTCCCCATCCTTCCCTCTCTCTCCATCCTTCCCTCTCTCTCTCTCCAGTCCCAAATTTATATTCTCAGTACAACCATCCTTACCACCCACACACTATAATGCAGCACTACTCCCCCCCCCCCTCTATGGCAAGGATAGGGAGAGCTGCAGAGAGGGTCTACCCTCCCAAAGCCTCTAGGAACAGTACAGTCAGACTGTAATACACAGAGGGGCACAGAACAGTACAGTCAGACTGTAATACACAGAGGGGCACAGAACAGTACAGTCAGACTGTAATACACAGAGGGGCACAGAACAGTACAGGCAGACTGTAATACACAGAGGGGCACAGAACAGTACAGGCAGACTGTAATACACAGAGGGGCACAGAACAGTACAGGCAGACTGTAATACACAGAGGGGCACAGAACAGTACAGGCAGACTGTAATACACAGAGGGGCACAGAACAGTACAGGCAGACTGTAATACACAGAGGGACACAGATACATTAGAGGGGGATACATATAGCATAAAGGGAGAGGCGGATCCTGCCCCACAGAGCTGACACTGTAATATACAGAAGGATAGATACATTACAGAGAGCGGTGCAGGAGGGGGCTGTGTGTGTGAGAATCGGGCAGCTCTTACACCCACAGGGGCAGTTACTGAGGGTAACAAGGAGAATATACCCCCTGACATTATACATATGTCACTGTAGGAATGCACAACGCCTCAGTTTCTCCCCTCTTTCCCCTCCTCTCTTTCTCCCCCACTTCCCTCCTCTCTTTATCCCCCCCTTCCCTCCTCTTTCTCCCCCCCTTCCCTCCTCTATTTCTCCCCACCTTCCCTCCTCTCTTCCCCTTTTCCCTCCTCTTTTTCTCCCCCCTTTCCCTACTTTCTCCCCCCTTTCCCCCACCCTTCCCGCCTCTCCCCCCCAGCACTCTCTTCCCTCTCTCCCTCCTCTCCTCCCTCCTCTTTCTTCCCCCCACTCTTTCCTCCTCTTTCTTCCCCCCCACTCTCTTTCCTCCTCTTTCTTCCCCCCACTCTTCCCTCCTCTTCCCCCCACTCTCTTCCCCCCCACTCTCTTCCCCCCACTCTCTTCCCTCCTCTTCCCCCCCACTCTCTTCCCTCCTCTTCCCCCCCACTCTCTTCCCTCCTCTTCCCCCCCCACTCTCTTCCCTCCTCTTCCCCCCCCACTCTCTTCCCTCCTCTTCCCCCCCCACTCTTCCCTCCTCTTCCCCCCCCCACTCTCTTCCTCCCCACTCTCTTCCCTCCTCTTCCCCCCCACTCTCTTCCCTCCTCTTCCCCCCCACTCTCATCCCTCCTCTTCCCCCCCCACTCTCTTCCCTCCTCTTCCCCCCCACTCTCTTTCCTCCTCTTCCCCCCACTCTCTTCTCCCCCCACTCTCTTTCCTCCTCTTTGTCCCCCCCCACTCTCTTTCCCCTCTTTCTCCCCCCCACTCTCTTTCCTCCTCTTTCTTCCCCCCTACTCTCTTTCCTCCTCTTTCTTCTCCCCACTCTCTTTCCTCCTCTTTCTTCCCCCCCACTCTCTTCCCCCCCACTCTCTTCCCCCCCACTCTCTTCCCCCCCACTCCTCTTCCCTCCTCTTCCCCCACTCTCTTCCCCCCCACTCTCTTTCCTCCTCTTTGTTCCCCCCCACTCTCTTTCCTCCACTTTGTTTCCCCCCCACTCTCTTTCCTCCTCTTTCTTCCCCCCCCACTCTCTTTCCTCCTCTTTCTTCCCCACTCTCTTCCCTCCTCTTCCCCCCCCACTCTCTTTCCCTCCTCTTCCCCCCACTCTCTTCCCTCACTCCTCTTCCCTCCTCTTCCCCCCCACTCTCTTCCCTCACTCTCTTCCCCCCCACTCTCTTCCCTCACTCTCTTCCCCCCCACTCTCTTCCCTCACTCTCTTCCCCCCCACTCTCTTCCCCCCCACTCTCTTCCCTCACTCTCTTCCCCCCCACTCTCTTCCCTCACTCTCTTTCCCCCCACTCTCTTCCCTCACTCTCTTCCCCCCCACTCTCTTCCCTCACTCTCTTCCCCCCCACTCTCTTCCCTCCTCTTCCCCCCCACTCTCTTCCCTCCTCTTCCCCCCACTCTCTTCCCTCCTCTTCCCTCTCTTCCCCCCCCACTCTCTTCCCTCCTCTTCCCCCCCCACTCTCTTCCCTCTCTCTTCCCCCCCACTCTCTTCCCTCCTCTTCCCCCCCACTCTCTTCCCTCCTCTTCCCCCCCACTCTCTTCCCTCCTCTTCCCCCCCACTCTCTTCCCTCCTCTTCCCCCCCACTCTCTTCCCTCCTCTTCCCCCCCACTCTCTTCCCTCCTCTTCCCCCCCACTCTCTTCCCTCCTCTTCCCCCCCACTCTCTCCCCCCCACTCTCTTCCCCCCCACTCTCTTCCCCCCCCTCTCTCTTCCCTCCTCTTTCCCCCCCACTCTCTTCCCTCCTCTTTCCCCCACTCTCTTCCCTCCTCTTCCCCCCACTCTCTTCCCTCCTCTTCCCCCCACTCTCTTCCCTCCTCTTCCCCCCCACTCTCTTCCATCCTCTCCCCCCCACTCTCTTCCCTCCTCTTCCCCCCCACTCTCTTCCCTCCTCTCCCCCCCACTCTCTTCCCTCCTCTTCCCCCCACTCTCTTCCCTCCTCTTCCCCCCCACTCTCTTCCCTCCTCTTTCCCCCCCACTCTCTTCCCTCCCTCTTCCCCCCCACTCTCTTCCCTCCTCTTCCCCCCCACTCTCTCTTTCCCTCCTCTTCCCCCCCCCACTCTCTTCCTCCTCTTCCCCCCCCCCCACTCTCTTCCTCCTCTTCCCCCCCCCACTCTCTTCCCTCCTCTTTCCCCCCACTCTCTTCCCTCCTCTTCCCCCCCCCTCCTCTTCCCCCCTCTTCCCCCCCACTCTCTTCCCTCTTCTTCCCCCCCACTCTCTTCCCTCCTCTTCCCCCCACTCTCTTCCCTCCTCTTCCCCCCCACTCTCTTCCCCCCTCTTCCCCCCCCACTCTCTTCCCCCCCCCACTCTCTTCCCTCCTCTTCCCCCCCACTCTCTTCCCTCCTCTTCCCCCCACTCTCTTCCCCCCCACTCTCTTCCCTCACTCTCTTCCCCCCCACTCTCTTCCCTCCTCTTCCCCCCCCACTCTCTTCCCTCCTCTCCCCCCCCACTCTCTTCACTCCTCTTCCCCCCTTCCTCCCCCGTCTTCACTCCTCTTTCTCCCCTCCCATCTGCCCTCCTCTTTCTCCATCCCTCCTATTTCTCTCCCCCACTCTCTTCCTCCTTTCTCCCCCCACTCTTTCCCTCCTCTTTTTCCCCCCCCAGTCTTCACTCCTCTTTCTCCCTCCTGTCTTCCCTCCTCTTTCCTCCATCCCTCCTATTTCTCTCCCCCACTCTCTTCCCCCCACTCTCTTCCCTCCTAACTCCCTCCCCCAGTCCATCTTTCTATCCCCCATTCTCTTCCTTCCTCTTCCCCCCACTCTCTTCCTTCCTAACACCCACCCACTCTCTTCTCTCCTCTCTCTTCCCCCCCCACTCTCTTCCCCCTCCTGTTTCTCCCCCCCACTTTCTCCACTCCTGTTTTCTCGCCCCCCCTACTCTTCCCCTCCACTCATCCCATCCACACTCTCTCCCTCTTCCCCCCCACACTTTCCCCCCGTCCCCTCTTTCTCCCCCCCACTCTCTTTCCTCCTCTTTCTCCCCCCACTCTCTTTCCACCTCTTTCTCTCCCCCCCCCCACTCTCTTTCCTCCTCTTTCTTTCTCCCCCCCACTCTCTTCCCCCCTCTCTTCCCTCCTCTTCCCCCCTCTCTTCCCTTCTCTTCCCTCCTCTTCCCCCTCTCTTCCCTCCTCTTCCCCCCTCTTCCCCCCTCTCTTTTCCCTCCTCTCTTCCCTCCTCTTCCCCCCTCCTTCCCTCCTCTTCCCCCCTCTCTTCCCTCCTCTCCCCCCCTCTCTTCCCTCCTCTCCCCCCCCCCCACTCTCTTCCCTCCTCTTCCCCCCCCCACTCTCTTCCCTCCTCTTCCCCCCCCCCATTCTCTTCCACCTCTTCCCCCCCCCATTCTCTTCCACCTCTTCCCCCCCCCATTCTCTTCCACCTCTTCCCCCCCACTCTCTTCCCTCCTCTTCCCCCCCCCCACTCTCTTTCCCTCCTCTTCCCCCCCCACTCTCTTCCCTCCTCTTCCCCCCCCCCACTCTCTTCCCTCCTCTTTCCCCCCCCCCATTCTCTTCCCTCCTCTTCCCCCCCATTCTCTCCCTCCTCTTCCCCCCCATTCTCTTCCCTCCTCTTCCCCCCCCACTCTCTTCCCTCCTCTTCCCCCCCCACTCTCTTCCCCCCGTCCCCTCTTTCCTCCTCTTTCCTCCCCCCCACTCTCCCCCCCACTCTCTTCCCCCCTCTTCCCCCTCTCTTCCCCCCTCTCTTCCCCCACCCTTCCCGCCTCTCCCCCCCAGCACTCTCTTCCCCTCTCTCCCTCCTCTCCTCCCTCCTCTTTCTTCCCCCCCACTCTTTCCTCCTCTTTCTTCCCCCCCACACTCTTTCCTCCTCTTTCTTCCCCCCCACTCTCTTTCCTCCTCTTTCTACCCCCACTCTTCCCTCCTCTTTCTTCTTCCCCCACTCTCTTTCCTCCTCTTTCTTCCCCCACTCTTCCCTCCCTCTTCCCCCCCACTCTCTTCCCCTCCTCTTCCCCCCACTCTCCTTCCCCCCACTCTCTTCCCCCCCACTCTCTTCCCTCCTCTTCCCCCCCACTCTCTTCCTCCTCTTCCCCCCACTCTCTTCCCTCCTCTTCCCCCCCACTCTCTTCCCTCCTCTTCCCCCCCACTCTCTTCCCTCCTCTTTCCCCCCACTCTCTTCCCTCCTCTTCCCCCCCCACTCTCTTCCCCTCTCTTTCCCCCCCCACTCTCTTCCCTCCCCACTCTCTTCCTCCCCACTCCTCTTCCCTCCCACTCTCTTTTCCCTCCTCTTCCCCCCCACTCTCTTCCCTCCTCTTCCCCCCCACTCTCGTCCCTCCTCTTCCCCCCACTCTCTTCCCTCTCTCCCTCCTCTCCTCCCTCCTCTTTCTTCCCCCCACTCTTTCCTCCTCTTTCTTCCCCCCCACACTCTTTCCTCCTCTTTCTTCCCCCCCACACTCTTTCTCCTCTTTCTTCCCCCCCACTCTCTTTCCTCCTCTTTCTACCCCCACTCTTCCC